>NC_134483.1:367353136-367638136 GCF_040206685.1 Ascaphus truei
GTCTCTCACAAGTGTCCAAAACAGCACACAGGATGAAATAAAAACAGGACAGGCCAATACATGTGGTCACTGTTCTATGTGCCGCTATGCCCAGCCCACTAAAACTATTATGCGTGATGTTGATAAGAAGATGAGTAAGATTACGAGCTTCATTAACTGCAATAGTAGTTATGTAATTTACATGCTGTCATGTGGGTGTAAGAAGTCTTATGTGGGTCGAACCACCAGACCTTTAAAGACCAGAATAGCAGAACATGTGAGACTTATCAAGAAATGTGATAGTGTTCATCCAGTTCCCAGACATTTCAGCCTTTGTCCTAAGGGAGGTATAGCGAATTTTTCATTCTGTGGAATTGAGCATGTACCGTGTCACCCGAGAGGAGGAGATAGGGTTAATAGACTCAACAGACAGGAGATGTTTTGGATCCACACCTTAGGCACACTTTATCCCACTGGTATAAATATAGATTGGGAGCTAAAGCATTTTTTGACTACCTAGCTTTTTCCCTAAGGGATACACTTGAGACACCTAGTAAAGTGATGCTACAATTAATAGTGATGTGAGTGGATAGCTTGTTCAAATAATTCATATTAATATCCTCAAAACATTTCATTAAAATTGGAGCTAGTTACTATGTCCTGTCCATGGTCCAACCTGTTTTTATAACGTGATATAGATGTTAATCAATTAATTATGTATTTAGGGCAGACATTACTTTGTATGTTAATCCTGTGCACATATAGAATCAAGAGCAGATTTGACTCCTTTAATAAAATCATGATGATATTTGTAGCTGTAATAGCTGTTTTTATATATAGTTAATAGCTGTCTATTATAGTATTAGGATATTGGTGCCCAGGTAGGATAAACATTGTAGTAACTGCCCTTTTAGATCCACATATCTTCTTGCTTTTAACTCCGTTTGTTATTAATCAGTATGTCTCTATTTTGTGTTATGTTGTATCAGCAATAAGTCTATATTGTTGCACTATTTGTGTATTGTTAGTATCCCTACGCCCCCCCTTGAATGCCGATGTGTCTCAAATCTTATTGGCACTTGGTTCACCGGTGGGAGTGTTTACACGTGATGTAGTTCAGCCAGTGAGGATCATTTATGGTCTACTTATAGGGGGGATGACGGAGTAGAAGGCACTCTTTGATAAAGTTCTGTTCCCAGAACGAAACGCGTCAGAGTGTCACTGACATGTGGATGTTCGTTTTGATGCAATAAAGTTTTTTTGTTTTTTACGCCTGGTTGGAGAGTTTTTTCAGAGGAGCAGTGACCGCCGTCTGTCCACCATTTACCTACCTCTCAGGCCAATACATAGACAAAGGCCAATGTAAGCAGATATAAGGCAATAGAATGTTACATCCAACTAGTTTCGTAGAATTAACTACTTCTTCAGGGAATAATTAGGCCATTACCCAGAGGTCTTAAATACCTCACATAGATACCTTATTGGTCAACCAATTAGGGATAGACCAATCATCTATAATAGGTAATGGTCTGCGTGATAGGGAAGATGTGTAGTTTACTTTTAAAACAACAACTTTATTAACAAAAAAAAAACAAAACAATACCTATTTAATATAAACTTACATATAGACAAAACCTAGCATAAATAATTAAAAACATGCTGGAATAAAAGAAACACAATATTAGTCGACTTAAAATAGACACCATCATTACTTGCATAAAAAGATGTAACTAGAAAAAAGCGTAGGATAAAGAAGGAAAACAGAGATACAGAGATAAATGATACATCCCCTAGGTACAGAGGGGTGGTGAGCTAAAGATTCAATAAAGTGCCCAAATATCCACATCCTCATTTAACCCCTTAGGGGACATAGTATCTAACATCTAACATTAAGAGTGTCCTTTTTTGTGTTTTGACCTTCTTTATTTTTAATCGTGGATCTATTTTGAACTAACATATCCTTACGATCCATATTACGTACCCTTATGATCTCTCTTTCTAGAAGTTCCTTAGGATATCAACTCTCTCTAAATCTCCAAATTAAAAGGACACTCTTAATGTGGCTTTCATTACAGACTTTAATTCGGTTCATAGAGACATTGAAAAGGTTTTTAACAAACACTGGGGTATATTGTGCAATGATCCCATTTTGGGATCACATCTTGACGTCAAACCACGGTTTATTTACAGGAGAGCAAAAAATATCAAAAACTTGTTAGCTCCTAGTGATGTTTTTATAAGTAAGAGCAATACTACATCGAAAAAGAACTGGCTAGGGCCTAAACCAAAAGGCAACTATATCTGTGGTAATTGCACGATTTGTAAATACCAACATCCTGACAAACACACTTTTTATTCACAAGTAACGAAGGAAGTTTTTAATATTGATGACTTTATTCTATGTACCTCTACACATATTGTATACCTATTGGAATGTGCATATGGGTATCAATATGTAGGCAGAACCAAACGCAGCCTTAAAGTTCGGATTCAGGAACATGTCAGAAATATTAAAAATGGTTTTGAAAAACATAGTGTATCTAGACACTTCCTGATACACCATAATAAAGATCCGTCAAGTCTCACTTTTAAGGGGATTCAGTTGATTCCTGTAAATAGAAGAGGAGGGGACAGAGTTAAAACATTGTCTTCTAAAGAGACATATTGGATACATAAGTTAGATAATATGGGCCTCATGCAGTAAGCCCCGATACAAAATTTTCGGCACGAATTGCGAAAATGTTTTTTTTGGGCGATTTGCCCTCGCAGTATTCAGTAAGGGCCGAATCCTTCCGATCCCTGCTGAAGCACTGCGAAAGCAAAGCTGCCGATGACCTGTGGCGATACAGCCTGGCTCCCGATAAGGCTCCCGATAAGCCTTTGGTGCCGATAGATGTTTGCAGCTGAGAGAGACAAGCCGCTCTCTCAGCGCAAACATCGGCACCAAAAAAAGTATTTAAAAACAACTTTTATTCATAGTGTACATGTGCAGGGGGTCTTCGGAGCTGAACCGCGTTGGTTTGAGGTCCGGGGACCCCCTGCCCCCCGAGATACAGGCCCCTTTATGAGGTGCCGGTATCCCTCGGCGTTTAAAGTTCCCGATCACGTGACCGCGACCTGTAAACAAACCAGAGGGATACCGGCACCCCATAAAGGGGCCTGTATCTCGGGGGGCAGGGGGTCCCCGGACCTCAAACCAACGCGGTTCTGCTCCGGAGACCCTCTGCACATGTACAGTATAAATAAAACACACACACATCAATAAAGACTCGTTCCTTACCTTGGCGGCTATGTGCAACGGTAATGAAGCAGCATGAATGTCTTTTTAATTATACTGTACAGTGAGCAGGGGGTCCCCTGAGCTGAACCGCATTGCTTTGTGGAGCAGGGACCCCCTGCTTCCCGAGTCACAGGCCCCGGTATGTGTCATCGGGTGGCAGTGTCGCCGCCATGTTTATAGCGTCCCCGCAATAAACATGGCGTCCACACTGTAACCGATGGCCCAAACCGGGGCCTGTAACTCGGGAGGCAGGGGGTCTCTGAGCCACAAATAAATGCGCTTCAGCTCAGGGGGCCTCCTGCTTCCGCACAATATTATTAAAATACATTAATGCTGCTTCATTACCATAGCGGATAGCCGCTAAGGCAATGAAGGGGTTAACGCATAGTAGCATGTTTATTGGGGACAAATGCCCCCAATAAACATAGCAGCAATACACAACATACAGTATAGTAATGGGCAGAATGACTATTATCCACAAATGGATAATAGTGCAGTTGTCCATTTACAATACATACACAACAATAAAGACTTTAAATACATATAGCACTCACCATGTCCCACTGCCACGATGAAGGCCATCCTCATCTTCATCCTGCCCATGCCCCATCCGCTTCTGCAAAACAAACACAAGAATTACAACATCCAAATTAATGTCCCCTAACCCCTTAATCACCATAGCGGTTATTAACCCCTACAGTTATTAAGGGGTTAAGCCACCATCACCCACATACCCTCCCCCACAAAGCCCCCCAACCACCCTCACCCAATACCCACAGGGGAGTCCTACCAAATACCTTTGGGCCTAATACCCCCTCCCCCAGCACATACAGTACAATAATGTGCCAAATAACTATTATCCACATAGGGATAATACATTATTTGGCCATTATTAAACACATTCAATACCGTTAAAATGTAAAGAAAATTGTACTAACCTCATCAATAAGAAGTCTCCGTCGCCAGCATCATCCTTGGGGTCCGTTGCCAACATTAGTAATAGCCACAACATTTGAATATCATTAACATAACACTGAACCCCTTAATCACCTTATCGGGTACTAACCTGAAAGGTAATTAAGGGGTGAAGCCATCCTGCAATGCCTACAACAGTTATGCATAACATCCTCAGTGAAATAAAAACCAATTGCCTAACCAAATTCCATTTAATCATTCAATCTGTAGGCTCACATGCCTCATAAAACATTGCATTTACAGTATATACATGTAGCATAACATGTAAACTGCATGTACACGCTGCAAATCAATGTTAACAATACAATAATCTCACTCAAATCGCCATACATCACAAGAAGTATATTATTTAATCCAATAAACTCACCATCAATGAATTACCACACATCACTTACATCCCTAAACAATTAAAATACCATCCATACCAATTACACAATGAACTAAAGCTATCCTAACAGAGAACAACTTCAAAACATAGTCAAAAGTACACCAACAATTACAATATACTAAAGCAAGGCTTTCCATATCCTACTGTACGGCCTGGAAGCCCAAAACTTACATCTGTCTAAAAATAAAATACATTTAGCACACATCAATGCATAGCCACAATGATTAACAATACAGAATTAGAAGCTTTAACAACACTATCATTTTTTACCCTGTATATATATCTGTACACATACATACAGACATACATACAGTGGGAAGAAATGATATGCATTATAAAAAATGAAAACATGAAAAAGCAACAACAAAAACAGTTACATTAAGAACATTTCTTTATTTAACTTACCATTACTTGCCCCCACCGACTCCCGTTGATCAGCTTACTCACGTACCAATCCACGACACCATCCACGACACCATCCACGACACCATCCACGACACAATCCAGGAATAAATCCACGAACCAAACCAGGAACCAATCCAAGAACAAGTGCAGGAACCAATCCAAGAACAAGTGCAGGAACCAATCCAGGAAGCAAGCCACGAAGAAATCCAAGAAACAATCCACGACACGATCCAGGAACAGGAACCCATAAAAGAAAAAAACATAACAAATTAAACATTAAAATAATAAAACATGACAATCAAGGGTTGTACTAGTTTTATTCTTAGTGAATCTGTATTAAAATACCTTGTTCCGGGGTCTTCTTGACGTCCGGTGCCACGCCCTGGTCTTCAATCTTCAGGAGGAGGTCCGTCCTCCTCGGCATCTGCCTTCAAAATGAGACGACATAGGCTTTTAAAGGCCTATGACGTCACATTTGTCGTCATATGGTTCCCACGGCCCTGATTGGGCCGTGAAAACCATGTGTTTTGGCCGATGTAAAAAAATTGATGACGTCACTTAAAGGCAATGCCAGCACAGCCAATCAGAATGGCTTTGCTGCTATTGCCTTTAAGAAAACGTCATGAAATGACACATGGCCGGACTCACATGGTAAGCCAGCCAATCAGAGCGTGGGAACTCCATCCCTACTCTGATTGGTTCAAGTACCATGTGAGTCCGGCCATGTGTCATTTCATGACGTTTTCTTAAAGGCAATAGCAGCAAAGCCATTCTGATTGGCTGTGCTGGCATTGCCTTTAAGTGACGTCATCAATTTTTTTACATCGGCCAAAACACATGGTTTTCACGGCCCAATCAGGGCCGTGGGAACCATATGACGACAAATGTGACGTCATAGGCCTTTAAAAGCCTATATCGTCTCATTTTGAAGGCAGATGCCGAGGAGGACGGACCTCCTCCTGAAGATTGAAGACCAGGGCGTGGCACCGGACGTCAAGAAGACCCCGGAACAAGGTATTTTAATACAGATTCACTAAGAATAAAACTAGTACAACCCTTGATTGTCATGTTTTATTATTTTAATGTTTAATTTGTTATGTTTTTTTCTTTTATGGGTTCCTGTTCCTGGATCGTGTCGTGGATTGTTTCTTGGATTTCTTCGTGGCTTGCTTCCTGGATTGGTTCCTGCACTTGTTCTTGGATTGGTTCCTGCACTTGTTCTTGGATTGGTTCCTGGTTTGGTTCGTGGATTTATTCCTGGATTGTGTCGTGGATGGTGTCGTGGATGGTGTCGTGGATGGTGTCGTGGATTGGTACGTGAGTAAGCTGATCAACGGGAGTCGGTGGGGGCAAGTAATGGTAAGTTAAATAAAGAAATGTTCTTAATGTAACTGTTTTTTTTGTTGCTTTTTCATGTTTTCATTTTTTATAATGCATATCATTTCTTCCCACTGTATGTATGTCTGTATGTATGTGTACAGATATATATACAGGGTAAGAAATGATAGTGTTGTTAAAGCTTCTAATTCTGTATTGTTAATCATTGTGGCTATGCATTGATGTGTGCTAAATGTATTTTATTTTTAGACAGATGTAAGTTTTGGGCTTCCAGGCCGTACAGTAGGATATGGAAAGCCTTGCTTTAGTATATTGTAATTGTTGGTGTACTTTTGACTATGTTTTGAAGTTGTTCTCTGTTAGGATAGCTTTAGTTCATTGTGTAATTGGTATGGATGGTATTTTAATTGTTTAGGGATGTAAGTGATGTGTGGTAATTCATTGATGGTGAGTTTATTGGATTAAATAATATACTTCTTGTGATGTATGGCGATTTGAGTGAGATTATTGTATTGTTAACATTGATTTGCAGCGTGTACATGCAGTTTACATGTTATGCTACATGTATACACTGTAAATGCAATGTTTTATGAGGCATGTAAGCCTACAGATTGAATGATTAAATGGAATTTGGTTAGGCAATTGGTTTTTATTTCACTGAGGATGTTATGCATAACTGTTGTAGGCATTGCAGGATGGCTTCACCCCTTAATTACCTTTCAGGTTAGTACCCGATAAGGTGATTAAGGGGTTCAGTGTTATGTTAATGATATTCAAATGTTGTGGCTATTACTAATGTTGGCAACGGACCCCAAGGATGATGCTGGCGACGGAGACTTCTTATTGATGAGGTTAGTACAATTTTCTTTACATTTTAACGGTATTGAATGTGTTTAATAATGGCCAAATAATGTATTATCCCTATGTGGATAATAGTTATTTGGCACATTATTGTACTGTATGTGCTGGGGGAGGGGGTATTAGGCCCAAGGGTATTTGGTAGGACTCCCCTGTGGGTATTGGGTGAGGGTGGTTGGGGGGCTTTGTGGGGGAGGGTATGTGGGTGATGGTGGCTTAACCCCTTAATAACTGTAGCGGTTAATAACCGCTATGGTGATTAAGGGGTTAGGGGACATTAATTTGGATGTTGTAATTCTTGTGTTTGTTTTGCAGAAGCGGATGGGGCATGGGCAGGATGAAGATGAGGATGGCCTTCATCGTGGCAGTGGGACATGGGTGAGTGCTATATGTATTTAAAGTCTTTATTGTTGTGTATGTATTGTAAATGGACAACTGCACTATTATCCATTTGTGGATAATAGTCATTCTGCCCATTACTATACTGTATGTTAGGGGGGTATAGGTGTTGTTGGGTATATATATATATATATATATATATATATATATATATATATATATATATATATATATATATAATTATTTAATTATTTATTTAATTCGTTATTGTGGGGCTGGGGTGTGTTTTTTTTATTATTGTGGGTAGTGGGGGTGTGTGAAGGGGGCATTAGCCCCAACGGTGGTTGTTTAGGGCTTGCGGGTGGGTAGCGGGAGGCCTTAACCCCTTCAGGACCGTAGCGGTATTAACCGCTACGGTCGTGAAGGGGTTAAGTGCCCCCGCATCCCCCCCGCAAGTCCTAAACTCACACCCAGGGCCAAATACCCCCCTCACCCATCCCCGCTACCCACAATAACGCAATAACGCTGGCATGGTGTGTTAACCCCTTCATTGCCTTAGCGGTTAGCCGTTAAGGTAATGAAGTGGCTTTTAAATGCCTTTTTCCTGCCTCGGATGCATGCCGGGGGGCTCCGGTGCGGGTATCAGCTCCGGAGACCCCCGGCATCAATCACAGGCAGGAAAAAGGGCTGATTTTTTTGAGTGTCGCCCTTGCCGATGCTTCTCCTTCAGCAAGTTGCCAACTTTAGTTGGCGGGCTGGATTGGCCATAAAATCTCCAATCTGGCCTGCCGATCAGCACCGAAAAGCTGATCGGGGCTTACTGAATTCAGGCGGGAAAAAAAAGTCCCGATAAGTGGCTTATCGGCAGCCGGGTGGAGAAAAAATTTTTTTCGGAAGAAAAGTTGCCGATAATTCCCACTTATCGGGGCTTACTGAATCAGGAGGGCAAAAAACGGCTATAAAATGCCAAAAAAGCATTATCGGGGCTTACTGCATGAGGCCCTATGTCCCCTAAGGGGTTAAATGAGGATGTGGATATTTGGGCACTTTATTGAATCTTTAGCTCACCACCCCTCTGTACCTAGGGGATGTATCATTTATCTCTGTATCTCTGTTTTCCTTTCTTTATCCTACGCTTTTTTTTAGTTACATCTTTTTATGCAAGTAATGATGGTGTCTATTTTAAGTCGACTAATATTGTGTTTCTTTTATTCCAGCATGTTTTTAATTATTTATGCTAGGTTTTGTCTATATGTAAGTTTATATTAAATAGGTATTGTTTTGGTTTTTTTTGTTAATAAAGTTGTTGTTTTAAAAGTAAACTACACATCTTCACTATCACGCAGACCATTACCTATTATAGATGATTGGTCTATCCCTAATTGGTTGACCAATAAGGTATCTATGTGAGGTATTTAAGACCTCTGGGTAATGGCCTAATTATTCCCTGAAGAAGTAGTTAATTCTACGAAACTAGTTGGATGTAACATTCTATTGCCTTATATCTGCTTACATTGGCCTTTGTCTATGTATTGGCCTGTCCTGTTTTTATTTCATCCTGTGTGCTGTTTTGGACACTTGTGAGAGACTTTGTAAGACTGTTCAAACTTCCCTATTGAATCCACCACTGCTGCATCGTGGCACGCTGAGGGCACCCCAGCAAGCTGCGTTTTAACCTCTGTGCAGAGGATACACCTGCCGAGGTACAGGAGCAGCTTCATATCGGCCAGGAAGCAGGAGCGATTTCACCGAGCCCCAGTACCAGCTGCTGAACCTGGCTGCATGAAGGGAAATCCCCTTGGGAGTGAAAAGACTGACGTCCTGCCCCAGAATCAACTGAGCTGCAGCAGCAGAGGGAAGCAAGCACCTGAATCTACAGCTAACAGCTGCCGAGTGGTAAACAGTGTGATACACACTACATGCCTTTTACCAACTTTTTTCATGTACGCAGATATATTACCCCCTTTTTAATTCTATAATATATTGTTGAATTTGCTTCACTATTTGGCGTTGTGCGCTGTTTTCTTTTGTTTCCATTACATTGTTCTGTATCTTTAGTTTGATCCTTGCAGTTTAAACATATACTGTATGTTACTTCTGCGTGAAGATCCACAATCATATAGAGATGTGTTAAGAGTTGTCATGCTGAAACATACATAAATGTGCAATCTTTGAACATCATGTGTTTGCTGTATTTCAAAGATGTCGAGGATGAATACATGGGACCAATGTATGATTTCAGATGGGCCAATCGTTATATTAGATGATTGTGACGCCTAGCGAACAACAATTATAATAAATATGTAACAATGCTTGCAATGATTTGAGCGCAGATTACGAATCACTACATAATCTTATCCTATTGTGCAAATATTTACAATGCACTTAACTATCATAATGATGTTGCTAAGCACTAAAGTTAGAACTTATATTGATCATTTTTGCATTTCTACTAACATTATATGTATTGGCATGTGATATATGCAAGCAACATTATCACTCAGAAAACACATTAATCTACTATATATTATAATCTCACGTGTGACTTGTCAAAGAATGTTAATGCTACATAACATCTCGTAGACATTGTATCTAAACGTACACAATAACAATATCGAGGTGATATAAACTTTTTTGTCGTGTCAATGTTATATTATCACCTAGGTTGTAGTGCTAACCTAATATGCATGAGCTAATGAATGTTATGTACAGATCATGAAACCATGAACATTTGTGTGTACATTTCATTCACACGATAAACTATAGTTTAGTGTTATTATTAAACGTTAAACACATACATAGCTAAGTGATGCCGATGAGAAAAAATACATTATTATGTAGCTTAATATTATTTCAGGTAGAAATACATGCATCACACAAAAAAAGAAACACACACACACACTATGTTGATTAAATGTGTGCGTATCTAAATGTATACTTCATTTATGTTCATATGTTGACAGTTGTTATAAAGGATCATGATCATTATGAATAAGTTACGTCAATGAAATAAAATTGTTCTTAGGAACATTCTCATTGTGTTGAATAATTTAGGCAAAAATGTGAATACAAAGGACAATACTTTGGAATGGTGTGAACATTTTGCCAAATGTAACATGTACGTCAAATCAAAACACATCTTTCACTTATACATACACATGTGACAATGTATTAATGAACATGAAGATGAAATGAGAGAATAAATAATGACACATTGCAATGTTAATGATGTTTACCACATTTGGATCATTTCATACAAACATGCATTGAGTTTTAACATCGCTCATGTGCATGAATGGATGTTGTTACGTTTTAATAATGACATGTTAAGTAATGTAGGTAATGATTTTTCAACACACTGTACAATAACCACAAAGTTTACATAAACGCACAGACACAATACACAAAGGACATATTTCTATTGTGACAACTTGTTCATTACATTCTCTTTAAACATCCTCTAACTATACTTGTATCGAGGTTTGCACATCTTAATACAGATGTGAATTCAAATAAATACCATGATCAGTCCTTGGAGTGATATACCTTGAAAAAGAAAACATCAATTAATATAAATCATTGTAATGACATGTTAATTAAGGTAAGCAACACAAAGAAGTGACACTTTTCTATGTGATATTAAACCAATTATAGAAAACGTCAAATGTGATCTCAAATACACAATAGGCTACACATCATTGTGACACACATGTCACACTCCAAATGAACATTTGTATGTAACCATATTGCACTAGCTATTGGCTATCAACATAGTAGGCTTCTTGTTTATGCATAACCAAAAATATAATGTACAGAAAATATAGATTTTGTACACATTATTCCCTCACGTACACACAAAACCTTTTAGTGGTAAGAAGCAGAATACAACCTGTTGATGAATTACATACCGGTGCCACATGCAATTGTCCACACAGTAGAGAACAGAAAGGTGGGAGAACCATATTCATCTGTTTCCTAAGTGAATGGTATTTTGACACATGTATTTATCAGTAAAATGCATTAATACATCTATGTAGTACTATGAACATATAGGTAGTTGCTTACATGAAAAATATGTGTTAATCACATTACGACGTGTCTCCAAACCACAGGCTGTTTGCTTACTGTCAGCTGCTAAATGTACGGGATGCTCCTCCTCCAAGCCGTGACGTATGTCGCTTTCCAAATTATGGCAGAGTGCCAGATTGTGCAAAATGCAGCAAGCAATTACAATATCTGACACTTTAGCAGGCTTATATTGAAGTGCCCCACCAGTTCGATCTAAACACCTGAATCTTGTTTTAAGCAGGCCAAATGTTCGCTCGATGACCGATCTTGTAGATATGTGGGCTACATTATAACGTTTCTCTGCTTCAGATTGAGGGTTAGCCAACGGTGTTAAAAGCCAAGGCCTAATTCCATATCCTGAGTCACCTATAATGAAGTGTAGGCGGACGCTCACAGAGGTATGCAAGGGAGACTGATTATAGTGAAATTAAATAAGCCTTTTATTGCGCCTGTTTAATTAACATCAGAAAACCATCCAAACAAGGGGTAAACAAAGCTTCTATTCACTTGGGAGTATTGCTAGTGAAATACTATGCAGTTCACAACTCCCTTAGATAAGCATGTCTCCCAGCCCCAAACATATAGCATGACTTAAGCAGATATAAGAAGTCTCATAAATGAAAGTCTTATCTGTTCCTTGTTGTTTGGAGGGAAAATCTTCTCTGTCCCTGGTTCAGCTCCCTTTTCCTCAGGGTGTGTCAGCGTTCAGGTTTAAAAGTTTCTACTGTGTCTTGAAAGCAACTATGCTGTTTCTTCTGGCAGGGCTCAAGGCTTTTTGTCTCAAAGTTCAGCTCAGGTGTGAGCTAAGGAGTCTCACTTCCTGTCTCAAAAGACAGGCTTTTCTAAGCCATCTAATCAGGCAGGTGGTGTTTGTTAATTGACTAACAGCAGTTAACCACCACACTGCTGGATTTGAGGCATATTTCCTGAACAGGGATAACTCCCCTGTTACATGAAGCATGCACAAACATTCAATAACATTATATAATGTGTAAAAATTAACTACGACATTTGCAACATACACATTACTGGTTTCTTAACACATCATAATATGTACTCACCCACCAGCCAACCAGGTCCAAAATAGCCTTGTTCAAAAGCATGGAAAACTGATGAGTTTCTCAGGATAGAGGAATCCTGGCTGGAACCAGGAAATCTGGCTACCACATGCATAATCTTCATCATGGCATCGCATACCACCTGTACATTCAGGGAATGATAGTGCTTACGATTGCAGTAAGCATGCTCACTCTGACTAGGCAGGATCAAGGCAACATGGGTGCAATCTATTGCGCCCATCACACATGGTATCCCGGCTATGGTATAAAAGCCATTCCTCACTTCCATCCACTCTGTGTGCTCTGTAGGAAAATGAATATAAATCCTAGCGCATCTATTCATTGCACATAGAAACAGGGTAAAGGCCTGCGAGAATGTAGATTGCGAGACCCGGCCATCTATGCCCACAGTTGTCTGGAATGACGCGGAAGCAAGATAATGTAATGAGCACAGCATTTTAACAAGGCCAGGGACTGCACGACCTCTGGCTGACACAAAATCTAAATCTACCTGTATCTCTTCATAAAAAGTTAAGATTTCTGCTGAACTCAAACGATATCGACTTATGATCTCCTCCTCACTCATCCCATCTAACATGGTTCTCTCCCTATACAAATGTGGACGAGGCACAACTTCTCTACTCTCTCTTCTCCTCTCATCTCCTTGCCCTCTCCATCTCCCTCTCCCTCTCCACTCCGCGTCCCTGTCCCTTCCTTGCCCTGTGACATCCTGTCCCTCAGCTATCCTCTCCTCCAATAGAATCCTCCTCCGTCTCATGAACAATCGTATCATCTTCAGGTCTGTAGCTGTCAATGTGCAGGTTATTGCCCTCCTTTAAATACCTATGTGATGATGTCACGTGACTTGATGAAGTGCAAGGTGTTAAATAAACATATCCAAGTTGTGAACTCCAAACGGGTATACAGTACGAATTATACGGATTTATTATGTGTGTTCATCAGGCAATCATGGTATTTGACATTAAGCTTTGTACAGGCATACCCCGCATTAACATACGCAATGGGACCGGAGAATGTATGTAAAGTGAAAATGTACTTAAAGTGAAGCACTACCTTTTTCCCACTTATCGATGCATATACTGTACTGCAATCATCATATATGTGCATAATTGATGTAAATAACACATGTGTAACAGGCTCTATAGTCTCCCCGCTTGCGCACAGCTTGGGTACAGGCAGGGAGCCGGTATTGCTGTTCAGGACATGGTGACAGGCGCATGCATGAGCTGTCATTTGCCTATTGAGAGATATGTACTTACTCGCGAGTGTACTTAAAGTGAGAGTCCTTAAACCGGGGTATGCCTGTACTACAATGTATTCGCAAGTATTTATGGAATATTTAATGCATGTACCACTTATGAATGTAACACTCAGTCATCTTATTATGATACAACCATGACATTGACGTTGAAAAAATACGTAGCGACATGTCTAATTTAGCATGTTATTGTCACATGTTCACATGAACTAATTATATTGTGCATATGCATAATTTCATGCCATCAGGATAATTGCTATTGATTATGTTTCAATCGTCTAAAAATGAGGTACTATTATAGATCTGTGTATAACTTTGCATGAACTGATTATAATGCATCGTGTACAATGTAAACATGCAATGTTATTGAGTGTCCAATTGCGGACGTCATAAAAAGAGGGAGGTCACAAACAACATGTAAACATAACAAATAACAGCTACATTTTCGTTTGATCATGCGTTACACATTAAAAGCATTCTATATATTATACCAACATTACTATACTCTGGATCTGTTAGATGTGTCAAATCTGTTACATCATATAATACATTGAAGCACACTTAAGTAACATGTTTCATTTGATGTGACCTCTTCCTTTAAGAGTTTACTATAGGAGTTTCCCTTGACACATCATAACATTAAGACTAATGTGACACGCAAAACATCATAACATAGACAAGTACAATGTTCTGCCAATAATAAACGTAAGCGGTGACACGATGAAGTGAATAACATCGACACTGTAATGCCAAGCAAATTTATTTGGAGCAATAGCACGTAAACACTCCTATAAAGTTATAAGTCCCCGCTCCATTGACTCCATTGATGTAGAGATGAGCTATTTTTTCTAAGTATAGTCCCGGATACCTTGCCGATCCTTCTCCCCTCCAACTTGCCAACTTTAGTTGGCGGGACAAATTGCCATAGAAATCTCAATTTTAGAGTGCCGATCAGCACCGATAAGCTGATCGGGGCTACTAGAATACAGCCGATTTCAAAAAGTGGTGAAAAGTGCCGATAAGTGGCTTATCGCCACCCGGCTGCCGATAAATTTCTATCGGGAAGAAAAAATGCCGATTTTGGCTACTTATCGGCGCTTACTGAATCGCAAATGCAATTTTGGCGGGAAAATGGCGATAAAAGCCTTATCGGCGCTTACTGCATGAGGCCCAAAGTTCATAAATGCTTAAACAAGGTTTTCAGGGTTATAGGCACCAGTTGAGAGGTGAGAAGGGGCAACGACAATGGTGGATATTAGCAGAAGGTAGCTATGTGAGACTACATGAAAAATCTCCTAAACAGAATAAATGCTGCAAATTCACTATAATCCCAAGTACGCTGTATAACCGGCATGGAGTCAGCTAGAGTATTCACAATGAATTACCGGTTCCCCTTCCTCTTGGCCAAACAGGACTAAAACACAGCTCCTGTATCCCTGCATGGCATCTCTCCAATCTGCACAAATCCAGTCAGAAAAAAAAAGATCAGTGTGAACGCCACACCGTGAAAAAGTAGAACTCACCAGCCAAAGGTTAAATTAAAAAAGCCTTTATTGAAACTACATAAAAACTGGGGACATCCACAAACAAAAAAGCACCTCCTCTAATGCATTTCACGCTGTCACTGGAGCTTTCACAAGGAATACTCCTTGAGAAAGTGCCAGTACGGCTTTTTTGCCGGGTGGGTAACTTTTCTCATTCTGTAAAGGGGCATACGCCAACCTGGCACCTCTGCCTCTTTGCATACTGAGCCCACCCGCTGTCCAGGCTCCACAGAGTCTGGGATCTGGCAAATGGTGGCTGGATAGCCCTGTGTTAGCCCAGGATGCGAGTACTCAAGCAGAACTTCAGTAGCCAATAAATTACCCACCATACCACAAAGTTATGAGCAATAACCCTATTAGCCAAATATGGCTAATAGCGCTTTCACCCATTCAAATATAGTCTACATTACAATAGAATCAAATACAAATTACAATACACTACACATTAGAATGAAAACAAACACTGGCCATTTAATCCATTGATTGACACTACGTTAGTTATGTCCTCAATGCGATTACAGTTACCAAAATTTGCAATCAATAGACACCCTATAGGGGGCGTGGCCAAGACACTGAACGAGCTGGACGTGTGGAGGATCTGCTCCGTCCGACAACACACCTCCCTGAGCCATAAACCCCCATATCCCCCCCAATTTTTTTTTTACAATAAGCTGGGGGAAGACTCACCATAAACGTTGTTAGATCCGCGGGCCGGACGAGGCCCTGGATTTTGAGGAGGATCGCAGACCCTGTGGTGCCGTCAGCAAAAGACCACGAGCAAACAAGATGTCCGGCGGCTGAGATTGAAGCGGCCCCGGCTGCTAGCGGGTGGCAGGTACAGATTTAGCCGCAGGAATACACACATATAGCAGGTCACAGTGGAGTGCAGTGGTTTTCTCCCCCAAAGAAAAGAGAGGGTTGACTGCCTTGGGAAAGTAGTTGCTAACCTGATTAAGAAGACTCAGACAAAAATATGTCTATCTCACAAGATATGAAATTAGTATCGATTAATGTAAAGGGGCTAAACTCAGTAACGAAGCATAGATTGGCCCTGCAGGAGATAAATAAACTAAAAGGGGACATCATCTTCTTACAGGAGGCACATTTCAACACCTCAACGCAGCAGAGAATAAGCGTTACTACGTTCCTCCAGGCAGCTGTTGATAAACCTCCTTGTGGGTTGTTTAAGCACCGGATGATAACGCTTTTTTTGGATCTTGCCATTGTTTCGGTTTGCATGCTTGACTACACCCCTCATTCTAAAGCTTCCCTAGAGATGGTTGGATTTATTGTGATCCTGTTTTTTTATGTAAGTGTAATTTTATCTCATTTTATCTCTATAAATATTAATTACTTTTAATCTTTAACTAATAGTGTGTTTTTTACTCTTTTGCGCCCTGCTATATGTGTGTATTCCTTCGGTTGTTGCCTCGCTGATCACGGTAGAGTGAGGAGCTGCAGAGAGAATTTTATTCATACTTTTGGGACATTGCAAGATTTTTTGGACTGCGCGCACTAATTTTATTTTTTCTTACAGACTTAACCGAAAAGTAAAAACAACTGAGTCCCGGGGGCGCCCCGTTGGTCTACCCCAAACCCCCCCATTTCCACATAGCGGTGAGATCTGCCGGTTTGCGGAGGGGACAAGGCAGCGGAGAAGATTTGCGAGAGCCATTTTGTGGCTGGGGTCTGCACACTCAGTGGAGCTGACGGCCGTATCTTCGGGGGACCCAGCCGGGCGCAGGGGTGAGGAGGGGGGCCCAGACTGAACACCAGCACAGAGGAGGGTGGTCTGCTGGAGAGCCAGAGGTGGGGTTAGAGAAGCGGGGGCCGCCCTGACAGCACCCTGCTGTGATACCACTGGGGCCGTGGGCTTGAGGCCCCCACCCTGCCACATAAACTGAAGACTGAAGCCTAGCACGGACGGGGGAACCCCACAGAGTACTCTTCTATCTGGAGAAAACTGCTGACAGCTGCTAGATTGTGGTGGAGGACAGCACGCACCAGACTTCCCCCCCCCCCTTTCCCAAAATAGCTGACACAGCCTGTAAGGCAGCACAGAGGTAAGATAGAGCGGGTGTTTTCCCCCAGAGGTTTGATACCCTTTTGAGAAGGATGCTGCTCCTCACAGATCTGGCTTAGGGGCAACCAGCACAAAAGCTAAAATCTAGTTGCCAGAGCAGAAGAGGGGGGTCCCTGATATCTAGGGAGGCAGACCACTGCAGCTAAAAGCAGAGGAAAGGAGGTGCCCCCCCCCCTTGTCCCCACTACTTCAGAAGAACAATCAATAAAATGAGGGAAGAGTGTCTGACCTTATTTCATTAAAAATGTTCATTTTGAGACTTCCCGTGACGTCAGCCAGGATGGTCGCCTAGGGAGTTAGCCTCAGAGTCCCCTCACAAAGAAGCTCTTAGAAAAGCACCTTTCCCAGATTGCTGATGCACAAAACAACTTTAAATACTAGACAAAGCAACAGAGATGTCGAATAAACCTAGCAAAAAGAATCAACAGAGCGTCTCAACTTATTTTCAGCCAGGGCCACGACCCTCTCCCCCAAGTGAATCCTCTCAAGATGGCGCAACCACAGGTGCTCCAGAGACACTAGAAAACACCCCCCTAGTGGAGCATGGCTGAGAGAAGGGAACCCTTGACAGGGACAATATGGAAGACCTATTCTCTCGCATGCGTAGAGGCTTTCAAGAGGATTTTTCCGCAGCAATAAAAGATATGAAAGCTGAAATACACACTCTGGCGGAACTAATGGATGCAGTTGAATGCAGAGTGGAGGAGGTAGGGGTGTCGCAATCTGCCATGGAGGATGACATGTCCTGACTGGGACTTGAACTGAGAGCCCTGAAGGATCAGCTGGAATACCAGGAGAACCGGGAGAGGGAACAAAACCTCTGCATTCGTTATATCCCCGAAGAAGTTATAACTGACCTCCTGGAAGACTTCCTGAAAGACCTGTTCATAGAACTAGTCCCTACCATGAACGGATGCTCAATAAAAATTGACAGGGCCCACAGGGCTCCAGGCCCAAAGCACGCAGACCTCAAGAGGATGAGTCATTTTGGTGAAATGTCACTCCTACCGCATAAAAGAGCTAATTCTGTTTGCAAGTCGTAAAAAGTCTGAATTACTCTTCCGCAGCTCGCTGCTCCACATCTACAGCGATCTCTCCAGATCCACGTTCGACCGCAGAAGAAAGTTGAAACCGCTCACTGAACTACTCCGAAGCAAGGGAATCTGGTATAGGTGGGGATTCCCTTTCAAAATCATCGTTCCCCAGAATGGCAAATTGTACACGCTCTCATACCCAGAGGACAAACCGAGGCTTCTCAAAGACCTAGGCCTCACGATGCCAGAGACCACGAAGGAGGAGCGACAGAGAAGAGGCCCACATGAGCAGGAAAGACAGAGACGTGCCTCAGAAAGAATTGCAGGAAAAGCTGCTAGCAGACCTCTCGACTAATCGGTCGGAGCTCTAAGCAAAGACACACAACGGGCACACTCACCATGATCCGTTCCGCAAGTATACTGGCCCTGCTGGTTTGATCGCCCCAGGGGGAGGGGGCGGGCGGCACCAGAGCACTGTCACCTGCGGGGGTCGGGGGTGGTGCGAGGGGGGGGTACCGGGACGCTGTGGCCAATGGTGGGGATTTGTAAGGAGCAGCTGCAACGCTCGAAACTGTGCCTCACGGTAGAGCCTGAACTCACGGGTCTGGTTGGAGGCTGCTGTCCCTCTCGATCCTGAGCGATCGATCGGGAGTGGTGGGGGGTCATGCTCACTTGGGGTTCAGGGTTTTTGACCCCTTTGTGGCTCTGCATAGCCCATTCTGGCTCACGGAACACCCGGTTGGTTTCCCGCTACTAACCCCCCCTCCTGGGAATTGTGTCAAGTGTTAAGTATATGCATAAGTTTGAATCCTGAGGGAAAAGTTTAAAATGTAATATGTTAAACAGGAGTCAGTTCCCCCCCTCACCCGCTGCCCCCCCTTCTTCTCCTCCTCCCCCTCGCACCCCATATGCTCCCCCCTTCCCTCCCTGTCCCCCACACCCCCCCCTTTTCTCACCCCCCGTTCCCCCCCCCACTTCCCCCCCCTTCCCCCCTACTACCCCGCTTCTACCCCCCCTCTCCTCCCTCCCCCTTCCCTCCCCCTTCCCTCCCTCCCCTCCTTCCCCCTCTTCCACCCCCTCCCTCCCCCCACCCCTCTCTTCCCTTCCCCTCCTCCACTCTTCCTGCTACCTGCGTCACCCCTCCCCCCAACGCCTCACAGCAAAAATTCAAGCCCATGGCGCTGACCCGGATGGGAATCTATTTTGTTATTCTGTTAAACTTCTTATATGGTTGATATATGTTTTGCTCTTGCTTATATGGTTGATATATGTTTTGCTCTTCTGGGGATGGTTCCCCGCCCTCCCCCTCCCTCCCCCACCTTCCCTCCCTTCCCCTCCCTCCCCTCTTCCTCCCCCCGCCTCCCTTTCCCCCCCTTCTGCCCCCCCTCCTGGGCTCCCACTGCTCCTCTGGATAATAGAATCGCTGCTTTAGATGAACCACAATCTGGGATTCTCTCCTCGGGTGCACTCTAATTAAAAGTTTATTAAGAAAAAGTTGAAATGTTATGTTTGGGTTTATCATATCCACAACTATGCTACATATGTATGTAATTGGGTGTCTGTGTCTGACCATACTATATGGAAGAGGGGGCTAGGCTTTCTCCCTGGGAGTACCAGTGTCTGATCGCACGAGAAGATCTCTAAGGGCCCTATGCCCACATCCTTCGCCATTAGGGCAATGAAGGAGTTTATTCTAGGGCTAATCCTTAGCCAATCTACTTCCTACTTCTCCCTCCTTACTGTCTCCCCCCTATTCCCCAGTCCCACAACCCTCCCCCCCCTGAGGAACCCTCTCCCCCCTGTTGGCTCCACCCTGAGAGAAGCTGGAGTGCAGTGGTTTTCTCCCCCAAAGAAAAGAGAGGGTTGACTGCCTTGGGAAAGTAGTCGCTAACCTGGTTAAGAATACTCAGACAAAAATATGTCTGTCTATCTCACAAGATATAAAATTAGTATCGATTAATGTAAAGGGGCTTAACTCAGTACCGAAGCATAGATTGGCCCTTCAGGAGATAAATAAACTAAAAGGGGACATCATCTTCTTACAGGAGGCACATTTCAACACCCCAACGCCGCCCAATACGTTCAGCAACACATACCCACAGGCATATTTTGCCTCTTGTAAATTTAAAAAAAGAGGCATTGCTATTTTGTTCCGTCACAATACCCCATTTACTCTTGAATCGTCCAGTGCAGATCCAGAGTAAAGATACTTAATATTTTTATGTTCTCTTGCAGGATCGCCAATCACCCTAGTGAACATCTATGCGCCAATGAGGGACAAATACCCTTCCTCAGATCTGTCCTCGAAAAAGTGAGTAAAACAAGATAGACACCACTTATCCTGGCAGGAGACTTTAACATGGTAAATTCGCCAGATCTTGATAGAGCCAGTACACAGGGCATGGCACCACCTAAGTCCACCCTCATTAACACTAAAAACCTTAAATATGTTCTCAGGGATTTTTCCTTGTTTGACATCTGGAGGTTACAGCATGCGGGACAGAGAGACTATACATTCTTCCCCATCCCCCATCAGTCCTACTCGAGCATTGATTTCTAGGTACCAAAGAAGCCCTCCAGGCATCCTCCCAGTCTAATATTGGCTTGATATCCTGGTCCGACCATGCCCCCATTGACTTGTCGCTCTCTTTGCCTTTCTTTAAGAAAACTCGCCACCAGTGGAAACGAAATGATTCTCTGCTAAACTCTCCAGAGCTAATAAATTCGGTATCTCAAAAAATTTCAGAGTATTTTGTTTTGAACAAGGGCTCAGTAAGTTCTCCAGCAACGCTTTGGGAGGCCCATAAGGCAACAATCCGAGTCTCCCTCATTTCCATCGCATCATTCCAAAAGAAAAAAAAGGAGAGAATATATAAAGAATTGTCAGAAAAGGTTCGATAGCTAGAATCCGAACACAAAAACAAGCCAACAAAACAGCTATACAAAAAACTTAATATAGCAAGAATGGAATTAAAAGCCGACCAATTTGATAAGGTAGAGCGGGCGATGAGGTGGACAAAACAGAGATACGATGACAAGGGCAATAAGGCTGAACGGATCCTGGCCAATAAATTACGAGTTCCTAGGGTTAAATCCCAAATTACTGCAATTCGCATGAAATCTGGTTCCAAAACGCTCAAAGAGAGCGAAATTGCCCAAGAATTTGCAGACTACTATACTAAACTTTATAACCTGACCCTCCTCCTACAACACCCCCCTTCAAGAACGCAACGTCCGGGTTGACGGCTATCACAAAATATCTAGAGGAATGCAGCCTACCGGACCTCTCAGAAGAAACCGCACTAAAATTAAAAGAGAAAATAAATGCCGGTGAAATACTGGAAGTATTAAAACAATTAAAAACAAACAAGACCCCGGGCCCAGATGGTTTCTCTAATCTTTATTACAAAAACTTTAAGGCAGTGCTGATCCCACACCTTTTAGAAGTTTTCAACTCCTTCATGGAAGGGGAAGATATTCCTCCCTCAATGTCCCTAGCGAACCTAGCTATAATTCCTAAAGAGGGTAAGGATCCACTAAATTGTGGCAGCTACAGACCGATCTCCCTTCTTAATTCGGACCTGAAAATATACAGCAATATTTTGGCCAATAGATTAAACCCAATAATCCCGAGCTTGATCCACAAAGACCAGGTTGGCTTCTTCATGGGTAGACATGCGTCGGATAATACACGTAAAATTATAAATATTATCGACCATGTACATCTCTCTAAAACAAAGGCCTTTATTTTGAGCCTCGACGCTGAAAAAGCATTTGACAGAATTAGATCAGACTTTTTAGATCACACTCTGATCAAATTTGGCTTCCGAGGTCCTTTCCTCGAGGGAATCAGAGCTCTGTATAAAAACCCGTCTGCAATGGTAAAGCTCCTGGGCGGAGGCTCAAGTCCCGTATTAATAAAAAACGGTACGAGACAGGGCTGCCCCTTGTCCCTCTCCTCTTTGCCCTATCGATCGAACTCCTGGCGGCCACCATCCGAAAAGATATCAATATAAAGGGAATCAAAATAGGCCAAGAGGAATACAAGGTATCCCTGTTCGCCGACGATGTAATATTGTCTCTGGCGGAGCCCTTGACGTCCCTTCCCAACCTACAATCAAAAAACAAAAGAGGAGATGGAGCGCAGAGAAAGAAAATGCCAAGGTAAGATATGGGTCAATTTATTTGAACAACAATGCACAGTATTACTTACAATTAGTTTAAAACAGCATACAAGTAGAAGTTCCCACAGAGGTCTGTATATACATCTGTTTGTCACCCCCTGTCCCGACTGTAACACACTGCTTCCAAGTCTCACAGGGTCCCTGACCCGGAACCGGAAGGGTTACCAACCAAGGGTGATAGGCGGGCTCTCGAGCTCAGGCAAAGGCTATGGCAATAGCAACAGCCGGTCTTGAAATGACAGGGGGATATCAGCACTGCTGAATTAGGGAAAATTCTACCGTACTAAAAATGCACTCCTACCCAGGAGTGCAACATAAAGGTATTAAGCAACCCTCAACGCGTTTCACGCAGTATAGCGCTTCGTCAGGAGGTAATTAGGCACTACAGGAGGTGGTCCTATATAGGTCACCACCTAATTGCCCAACACAAAAACCATGTGTAAAACATAATACAAATACTTCCCAAAGGTGAATGTGACTAACAATGAACACACATATACATAAAAGGACATAAAAACATATTCCATATACATAATAATACAATATTAGCTAAAATTATCTCTAATAATAATACATATCCATCTACACTTTTAACAATGATTGAATTAATGGTTAATACTTAAATTATGATTTAAATAGATAGCTGCCCATTTTTTATCGCTAATATACAATTTACATGCTATTATAATTGAACCTTAAAAAACATATAATTCCTAATCCTTAGAGTCATTATTAGATTAAAATAAAATAAAATAAAATAAAATGACCGCAATATAATATCCCTATTTAAAATTATCTATACCTAAAATTCCCTAAAAAATTAATGTTAAAATCAATATACATCAAAGATAAACCGGAACATCTATATTTCATTTTTTATATGTTTATTTAAGGAAAGGATTTAATTCTATCATCTCGTTAAGGCCACCTGGGATTTTGCTTTTCAAAGTATAAATCCAATATTGTTCTCTTTGAAGTAATTTTAGTTCCCTATTGCCTTTCCTAATATCTCTTTTTATAACCTCCAACCCTCTAAAATGTAAACCCTTTGTGTCTCCATTGTGCTGCTCTAAAAAATGCATAGCCAAATTGTGTACCTTTCTCCCTATTTCGATATTTCTTTTTGCATTTTTTATACCATTAATATGTTCTCCAATCCGTACTTTTAGTGGGCGAATGGTTTTACCTATATAGTATTTTTTACACGGACAATCAATTATATAAACCAAATGGCTTGTTTGACATGTAATAAACTGATTTATTTTGTATTCTAGTCCTGTCTGGTAATCTTTAAAAACTTTCTCTTGGGACATGTATTGACACATCACACAATTGCCACATTTGTAGTTACCTATCGGTTTACTTAAAAAACTTTCTTTTACAACAGATTTATTCTTTAATTCTTTTAAAAGGCTTGGTGCTAAAATACTTTTGAGGTTTTTGGCCCTCCTAAAAACTACTTTTGGTTTGTCGGCTAATTTATTATTAAAAACGGGGTCCATTAATAGAATATTCCAATGTTTATTAATTAATGTCCTTAGCTTAGATTCTTGTTTAATAAAATCAGTTATAAAAAATGGTGTGGAATTTTCTTGGACTTCTGGTATCTTTTTTTTGGGGATCAATAAATTAGATCTTGGTCTGGTTCTACTTTTCATTAAAGAGTTTTGTATAATCTCTTTATTGTATCCCTTGTCTAAAAACCTCTGTGTTAGAATATTTGTTTGATCATCACAGTCCTTTTGTTCAGAACAATTCCTACGTATCCTTAAAAATTGTCCATAGGGGATATTGTTAAGCCAATTCACAGAATGATTGCTCGTATAATCTAAATAGGAATTAGCGTCCACCTTTTTAAAAAATGTTTTTGTAGTTATTTTATTATCTATTACCTTTAAATGTAAATCTAAAAAGTTGATTTCTGTTGTGTTGGTGTCCCCACTCAGGATTATGTTACGATCATTATTATTGAGGTATATAATGAATTCCTCTAGGGCTACTTTCGATCCAGACCAAATCAGTAGAATATCATCTATGTATCTACCGTAATAAACCAAATGTTCACGATATGTATTGTTGGACCATACATAGTCCTCTTCCCATAGTCCCATAAAAAGTCCTGCATAATTGGGAGCGAATCGTGTGCCCATTGCTGTGCCAGTGGTCTGGATATAAAAGTCACCCTCGAACATAAAATAATTGTGTTGTAAAATGAATAAAATACTGTCTAAAATAAATTCTTGCTGCGTTATTGACAATGTATTTTGCTTATACAAAAAATGGGCAGCCGCATTAATCCCCAAACTGTGTTGAATACATGTGTACAGGGAGCTGACATCTAATGTGGCCCAAATAAAATGGTTTTCCCAAACAATTTCATCCAAGGAGTTAAGCACATGGGTACTATCTTTAATATATGATGGGAGAGCCGCAGTCAAAGCGGCTAGGAAAGTATCTACATACTTTGACAAATTCGCCGTAAGTGAATCTATACCGGATATAATTGGTCTCCCCGGAGGATTATTCAAAGTTTTGTGAATTTTGGGGATATGGTACATAATCGGTACTCGTGGATGTGAGGTAAATATAAA
The DNA here is from genome assembly GCF_040206685.1 of Ascaphus truei. Classification (NCBI taxonomy): domain Eukaryota; kingdom Metazoa; phylum Chordata; class Amphibia; order Anura; family Ascaphidae; genus Ascaphus; species Ascaphus truei. The sequence goes on from NC_134483.1 coordinate 367,378,540, forward strand.
TTTGAATTCCTGTGCATTTAGGATGCCTTGTTGTCTGGCATCCATTAAAAAACTCTCTAATAGTATCAGAAATTTTTGTGTTGGATCCGACCTCAATTTACCATATGAAATAACATCCCCAAGTAATCTATTTGCTTCACCTATATAGTCCTCACGATTCTGTAGTACTATTCCCCCTCCCTTGTCTGCTTGTCGTATTATAAGTTCCCCGTTTGTGTTTAAACTTTTAATCGCTTCTCTCTCTATGTGTGTAAGGTTATCATGGACCATATGATACCTGTTGTTGTTACATAAATTGCGGATGTCTTGTTCCACTAATTTACTAAACAGTTCTATATATGGTCCTTTTGACTCATAAGGGTAAAAAATGGATTTTAGCTTCAGGCCTGTGTGTACAGAATTTTTGCTTAGATCACTTTCTTCATATAAATCCAAAAGGTTTTGATATGTGCTAGTATTAACATCAGCAGGTAGTGGAATCTGTGGGTCAATTGTGGACACAGTGGCTTCATTGGTATAAATCGCAGTGTTACCCAAAAAATCATCCATATTACTACCAAAAAGGTCAATCCATTCCTCAGGATTGTCAGTCCCAGTTAGTGGGGTCAGGTCATGGCCTATTGCCACCCTCCCTAGGTTGGAAGTAAGCTCCTGGCTTTGGCTATTTGTACCAATGCTGGTGTAGACTTTGTGTTCTGGCATAATGTCTTTTTAATGTCAGCTTTCTTATAAATTTTTGCAAGTCAATGTATAGGCCAAACTCATTGGGCCTACTCACTGGGGAAAATGATAACCCTTTACTAAGCACACTGATTTCTGATGTTGAAAGCTGAAACCTTGATAAATTGTATATCCCCTTATCTTTCAAACTCTCCTCTGAGGCAGCAGTATCTACGGACAAGGATGTCCTTTTGTACCTCTTACCCCGACCACCCCTAACCCCTCTCTTTCCCTTCCTCCCCTTAGCCAAGGTAATAGGCCCGGAGACTTGGTGCACATTACATGTTTGGGTATTGCCCCCATCTCTAGATGGGATCCCCTCCCTAAAAAAGGAGTGGAGTTGGTAACCGGAGGGAGTGGGGCATGAGAGGATGGTGGGGGAGAGGAATGGGCCCCCAGACTGACACTTGGACCCGGCTCTCCTATTTCACTCAAGATTTGAAAGGAATTGGATGTGGGTAGGGATAGATCAGGTATCAATTGACTATTAGATGGTTGGGTCCCCCCTCTTGGATTGATTGTCCTCCACTCATAAGGAGTGGAGGGGCCGTTATAATCTCCTGTTACAATTTAATTAAACCCTTTAGCCATATATTTATTCCCATTCTTATTCTTATTTTTTGTACGTTTTTTATTTTTATTGTTATTTATTGTTCTCTTTTCATTTGTATTTTGTGTAGGTCTAAAGGTCTGAGTATCTTTAACAATGTGTGAAGTCCCTGGTCCTACATTCACTCCTATAGGATTTATATCTATGAGATTAATTTCTTGTTGTGTGATTACATTATTATCTGCCTGTAATGTTGGGTGATTAGTATTGGTGACTGTGAAGAATTCTTCATATGGATCAACTTTGCTAGGCATAGGGTCTGAGCTTTTACTTTTGGCCCAATTATATTGTTTATTATTTAGATAATCTATTTTGTCCCTTATGTATTTTATCTTTTTGTTATTCATTTGGCTTGCCTCATATTTATCTATTCTTAGTTCTAAAATTTCTTCAAATTTCACCATATCCTCCGGATTAATTATAGAAACTATTCTTGCCCTAATATTAGTTATTTTATCATGTAATTTTTCTAGAACCACTTCTCGTTCTTCAATAAGTAATTCTAAAATTTTAAAAGAACATTCATCCATTATATTATGCCATTTGCTCATAAACGCAGCATCTTCACGGCCATATGTTGGTAATTTTAACAGACGTAACCCCCTAGGGATTCTCTGAACTTTAACTGACAATTCTAAACTGAACTTATCCCACCATAGTTTAGTCTCTGTGGCCATGCATTTCTCTAGTGTAATGCATAGCTGATTAACATCTAGACTTGAATCTAAAATCTCAGGGTCTGATTCATCTTGAAAGAAAAATTCAGCCTGCTCTCTCCTAGTGATACTAGTGGCAAATACTCGTGCCATAACTGGTGGCAAATTACTGGGGTTAGGCAACTCTATGGTAAAAGGACTTCCAGACTAATTTTAATTCCCTTATGAGGCTAAAAGAGCAAAAAGGACTAACTTAAAAACCCTATTCCTCTATTAGGAATCAGAATAAAAATTAAAATATATATGTATACACACAAAAAAAATATATATAAACAATTAGACTAAAACAACATACAATTGTCACATAACCAAAGGGGAGTTTTAAACCAATTGATTGCATCACCAGAAGGTCTTATGGCATAGTAATGAATTGCTGATCTCTATAAGAAACTCCCACACATGTAGGAAACAGAAAAGAGAACAATAAATAACAATAAAAATAAAAAACGTACAAAAAATAAGAATAAGAATGGGAATAAATATATGGCTAAAGGGTTTAATAAAATTGTAACAGGAGATTATAACGGCCCCTCCACTCCTTATGAGTGGAGGACAATCAATCCAAGAGGGGGGACCCAACCATCTAATAGTCAATTGATACCTGATCTATCCCTACCCACATCCAATTCCTTTCAAATCTTGAGTGAAATAGGAGAGCCGGGTCCAAGTGTCAGTCTGGGGGCCCATTCCTCTCCCCCACCATCCTCTCATGCCCCACTCCCTCCGGTTACCAACTCCACTCCTTTTTTAGGGAGGGGATCCCATCTAGAGATGGGGGCAATACCCAAACATGTAATGTGCACCAAGTCTCCGGGCCTATTACCTTGGCTAAGGGGAGGAAGGGAAAGAGAGGGGTTAGGGGTGGTCGGGGTAAGAGGTACAAAAGGACATCCTTGTCCGTAGATACTGCTGCCTCAGAGGAGAGTTTGAAAGATAAGGGGATATACAATTTATCAAGGTTTCAGCTTTCAACATCAGAAATCAGTGTGCTTAGTAAAGGGTTATCATTTTCCCCAGTGAGTAGGCCCAATGAGTTTGGCCTATACATTGACTTGCAAAAATTTATAAGAAAGCTGACATTAAAAAGACATTATGCCAGAACACAAGTCTACACCAGCATTGGTACAAATAGCCAAAGCCAGGAGCTTACTTCCAACCTAGGGAGGGTGGCAATAGGCCATGACCTGACCCCACTAACTGGGACTGACAATCCTGAGGAATGGATTGACCTTTTTGGTAGTAATATGGATGATTTTTTGGGTAACACTGCGATTTATACCAATGAAGCCACTGTGTCCACAATTGACCCACAGATTCCACTACCTGCTGATGTTAATACTAGCACATATCAAAACCTTTTGGATTTATATGAAGAAAGTGATCTAAGCAAAAATTCTGTACACACAGGCCTGAAGCCAAAATCCATTTTTTACCCTTATGAGTCAAAAGGACCATATATAGAACTGTTTAGTAAATTAGTGGAACAAGACATCCGCAATTTATGTAACAACAACAGGTATCATATGGTCCATGATAACCTTACACACATAGAGAGAGAAGCGATTAAAAGTTTAAACACAAACGGGGAACTTATAATACGACAAGCAGACAAGGGAGGGGGAATAGTACTACAGAATCGTGAGGACTATATAGGTGAAGCAAATAGATTACTTGGGGATGTTATTTCATATGGTAAATTGAGGTCGGATCCAACACAAAAATTTCTGATACTATTAGAGAGTTTTTTAATGGATGCCAGACAACAAGGCATCCTAAATGCACAGGAATTCAAATTTATATTTACCTCACATCCACGAGTACCGATTATGTACCATATCCCCAAAATTCACAAAACTTTGAATAATCCTCCGGGGAGACCAATTATATCCGGTATAGATTCACTTACGGCGAATTTGTCAAAGTATGTAGATACTTTCCTAGCCCCTTTGACTGCGGCTCTCCCATCATATATTAAAGATAGTACCCATGTGCTTAACTCCTTGGATGAAATTGTTTGGGAAAACCATTTTATTTGGGCCACATTAGATGTCAGCTCCCTGTACACATGTATTCAACACAGTTTGGGGATTAATGCGGCTGCCCATTTTTTGTATAAGCAAAATACATTGTCAATAACGCAGCAAGAATTTATTTTAGACAGTATTTTATTCATTTTACAACACAATTATTTTATGTTCGAGGGTGACTTTTATATCCAGACCACTGGCACAGCAATGGGCACACGATTCGCTCCCAATTATGCAGGACTTTTTATGGGACTATGGGAAGAGGACTATGTATGGTCCAACAATACATATCGTGAACATTTGGTTTATTACGGTAGATACATAGATGATATTCTACTGATTTGGTCTGGATCGAAAGTAGCCCTAGAGGAATTCATTATATACCTCAATAATAATGATCGTAACATAATCCTGAGTGGGGACACCAACACAACAGAAATCAACTTTTTAGATTTACATTTAAAGGTAATAGATAATAAAATAACTACAAAAACATTTTTTAAAAAGGTGGACGCTAATTCCTATTTAGATTATACGAGCAATCATTCTGTGAATTGTCTTAACAATATCCCCTATGGACAATTTTTAAGGATACGTAGGAATTGTTCTGAACAAAAGGACTGTGATGATCAAACAAATATTCTAACACAGAGGTTTTTAGACAAGGGATACAATAAAGAGATTATACAAAACTCTTTAATGAAAAGTAGAACCAGACCAAGATCTAATTTATTGATCCCCATAAAAAAGATACCAGAAGTCCAAGAAAATTCCACACCATTTTTTATAACTGATTTTATTAAACAAGAATCTAAGCTAAGGACATTAATTAATAAACATTGGAATATTCTATTAATGGACCCCGTTTTTAATAATAAATTAGCCGACAAACCAAAAGTAGTTTTTAGGAGGGCCAAAAACCTCAAAAGTATTTTAGCACCAAGCCTTTTAAAAGAATTAAAGAATAAATCTGTTGTAAAAGAAAGTTTTTTAAGTAAACCGATAGGTAACTACAAATGTGGCAATTGTGTGATGTGTCAATACATGTCCCAAGAGAAAGTTTTTAAAGATTACCAGACAGGACTAGAATACAAAATAAATCAGTTTATTACATGTCAAACAAGCCATTTGGTTTATATAATTGATTGTCCGTGTAAAAAATACTATATAGGTAAAACCATTCGCCCACTAAAAGTACGGATTAGAGAACATATTAATGGTATAAAAAATGCAAAAAGAAATATCGAAATAGGGAGAAAGGTACACAATTTGGCTATGCATTTTTTAGAGCAGCACAATGGAGACACAAAGGGTTTACATTTTAGAGGGTTGGAGGTTATAAAAAGAGATATTAGGAAAGGCAATAGGGAACTAAAATTACTTCAAAGAGAACAATATTGGATTTATACTTTGAAAAGCAAAATCCCAGGTGGCCTTAACGAGATGATAGAATTAAATCCTTTCCTTAAATAAACATATAAAAAATGAAATATAGATGTTCCGGTTTATCTTTGATGTATATTGATTTTAACATTAATTTTTTAGGGAATTTTAGGTATAGATAATTTTAAATAGGGATATTATATTGCGGTCATTTTATTTTATTTTATTTTATTTTAATCTAATAATGACTCTAAGGATTAGGAATTATATGTTTTTTAAGGTTCAATTATAATAGCATGTAAATTGTATATTAGCGATAAAAAATGGGCAGCTATCTATTTAAATCATAATTTAAGTATTAACCATTAATTCAATCATTGTTAAAAGTGTAGATGGATATGTATTATTATTAGAGATAATTTTAGCTAATATTGTATTATTATGTATATGGAATATGTTTTTATGTCCTTTTATGTATATGTGTGTTCATTGTTAGTCACATTCACCTTTGGGAAGTATTTGTATTATGTTTTACACATGGTTTTTGTGTTGGGCAATTAGGTGGTGACCTATATAGGACCACCTCCTGTAGTGCCTAATTACCTCCTGACGAAGCGCTATACTGCGTGAAACGCGTTGAGGGTTGCTTAATACCTTTATGTTGCACTCCTGGGTAGGAGTGCATTTTTAGTACGGTAGAATTTTCCCTAATTCAGCAGTGCTGATATCCCCCTGTCATTTCAAGACCGGCTGTTGCTATTGCCATAGCCTTTGCCTGAGCTCGAGAGCCCGCCTATCACCCTTGGTTGGTAACCCTTCCGGTTCCGGGTCAGGGACCCTGTGAGACTTGGAAGCAGTGTGTTACAGTCGGGACAGGGGGTGACAAACAGATGTATATACAGACCTCTGTGGGAACTTCTACTTGTATGCTGTTTTAAACTAATTGTAAGTAATACTGTGCATTGTTGTTCAAATAAATTGACCCATATCTTACCTTGGCATTTTCTTTCTCTGCGCTCCATCTCCTCTTTTGTTTTTTACTTGGACTGTCTGTGGCCGGCTGATCACCGGAGGGAGAAGGAGCAGCGGGAAGAGAGGCATCTCAGAAGAATCCCCTTGAAGTTTACAGACGAGCGCGGTCTCCATTTTCTCCAACCTACAATCACAACTAGAAAAATTCGGCCAGGTGTCAGAATATAAAATTAATAATGACAAATCTGAAGCCCTAAATTTATCCCTGACACCATCCGAGGTAAAACTACTGCAAATTAATTTCAGCTATAAATGGAACTCCTCCTATATTCGATACCTCGGAATTAAAATTACGAACTCATATGAGATATTGTTAAAGCATAACTTCCCACCACTATTTGCAAAAATTAAAGGAGACCTACATTGCTGGAACGAACACCATATCTCCTGGCTGGGTAGAGTTGCTTCAGTAAAAATGAATATCCTCCCCAGAATTCTGTATTCCAAATGCTCCCAGTCCAGGTCCCAGGCGCTGAACTAAAAAATATCCAAAATAATATACTCCAATTTATCTGAAATGGGAAAAAGCCAAGAGTGGCACGATCAGTTATGATGGCACCAAGAGAGAGTGGAGGTCTGGCAGTACCAGATATTTCCAAATACTACCTTGCAGCCCACCTAAAACAGGCGGACACATGGAATAATGACCCAGCATCTTGCAGCTGATTGGAGATTAAAGCCTCCTACATCTCTCCCCTCTCCCTCCCGTCCCTTTTTGTTTTGGGGGGCGGGAGACAACGCAGGGCAGGATGGGCCTGGAAGCAATGAGATGTACATGGGGGATATGGTCAAAAACAAGAACTAAATTTGGCCTATCATCTTCCCCTTCAATTCTGACCCCCCAGTTTGGCAATCTGGACTTCCCCACGGGTTGTGATCACAGGGACTTCAGACTGTTCAAAGCAGCCAATATAACAAAAGCGTTTGATCTGCTAATCAAAGGACGGCCTATGAAATTCTCCGAAGCACAGGAAAAATATGCCCCCGGGGGTCTCCCCCTATTCGCTTTCCTCCAGATCAGACACTTCTTAACAACGATCTCCCACAACTCCAAGTTTGAAAACCCCTCTAACTTTGAAAAGATATGTGCAGTAGGAGCATATCGGAAGGGTCTGATCTCGGAGATTTATATGGGACTAGCACATGCCCTGATACCCGTCAACCATACAGTAGCTACATGTTTAAGTGGACTTCAGACCTCAATATAGAAATAGATAGAGAAGACTGGGAGGATATCTGGGATGCCGCAACCAAAACCTCAATTTGTACCACCATCCAGGAAAATATCTATAACATTTTATTCCACTGGTACCATACCACGAGTAGGCTGAGCCAGGCCTTCCCGCCTGTCAGACCTCTCTTGAAGAGGATGCAGCCAACAGGGAGACCTGGTACACATACTGTGGACCTGTCCCGTGTTGGGCCCTTTTTGGGATATGATCCGAACCATGATGGAGGAGATAAGTGAGGTGGAGGTCCCACTGGATCCGGTGTCATTTCTGTTGGGTAAGGCTATAGAAGGCCTCCCTCATCAGACCAAAAAATTTACAGCCCGCTGCTCAATAGTGGCAAAATGGAAAAAAACTAAACCACCCAACAGGGAGATGGTCCTCACCAGAATCAGGGAAGTCTGTTTGATGGAACTCCTATCAGCTCGATTAAAAAAACAATTAGACAAATTCAACAAAACCTGGGAAGCTTGGCCATATAATTAAACTCCCATAGATTATTCAAACTCTGTTTTAGAGCTTGGTGGATGTCGGGCCCTGGGCGGCCCTCTCTTATGCCGCTCCATACACCCCCCATCCCCTCCTCTCCCCCCCAATCCCTCTCCCCCTCTCTCGTTCCCCTCTTTCTTCCTTTCTCCCTTTAAACTATCCTCCCTCCACTTGAAAAGAAGAGACGGGTGCACATCCATAGATACTCCACTCCGGATGGAGAGGAGGGCTTGATACTCTTGGATCTAACAGGTGGTGCGGAAGCTCTACTATTGTCAATTTGTTAAAAAAAAAACACCCAATGACTTCTTAACCAGCTTTTGTGATATGATATGCAGTACCCTAACCTCTGAAAAACCCAATAAAAAAAAAAAATAAAATAAAAAAAAAAAATAGATACCCTATAATAAATTAATGTGTTACTTCCCCTTTCTGAGATGAAGACTTCAATCCCCCTCTGACTAATGGTCAAATGTGGCTGACCGGAATTTTATCAATTTAAACTATATAACAAATATGTAATTTAACACAAAAAGAAAAAAAAACTGTTAAATGACAACACACCCCTTATTTAATTGCCATAAATAATATGTGTTACATCAACATGCAATGGACGTGGTTATATTAAAATAGTTCTTCAATAATTCAATTCATTTACACCTGCTTCAGCCAGACGTTACTCCCCCCACCCCCATCTTATATCACTATAAATACCATAAACTTCAATAACATTTATAATGCTGACTAAATGGACCAAGTTTAAGTATTTTGCAGGAGTGCAATCTCAGGAGGAGAGATTGTGTAAGGTCGGTTGTAACCCACGGAAGCTGGGCCACTTAGTATTCTTATTCTGCATAATGGAGAAAGGGTGGTATCACAGATTTTTAAGAACTCTGTTTTGAAATAATCAAGTGCAGAATCAGGGTCAGGTACCAAGATTATTCTGTACAAAAAGCAGTTGGTAACATTGTCAAAACGTGCTTAGGTTAAAGTTACTAATATTCTATTGATTAGAACTTTTGTGCTCGATTTGGTTGGTTTAATTTTCCTTACACAGTACACTATCGCAGGGGTGCGCAAATGGGGGGGAGAGGGGGGGGCTTCAGCCGGCTTCAGGATGCATTCCCATGGAAACGCGACACCATATTATGCTGCTGGGTCATGTGACATCACACCACACTACTAATTTGATGCCGCACTGAGGTAAGGGGGGGAGAGGAGGACAGCAGGCAGTGGGGTGCAGCAAGAAAAGTTTGCGCTCCCCTGCACTATCAGATGGTCACTGAAAATGTTATGGTGGGTGAAAAAGGCAACAAGAAACCTCCACCGTATTGCATATAGCAAATAAAAAGATCACGTTCCCATGTCTTAGGCAGGTCTGCAACCCTTCCTTTCACCATTATCCCAACATACAGTGCTTCCACGGCAGCAAGAGATTCTGGGAAATGACATGCCAATGAGCACACAATGTGTCTCCTTTTGTCTGAAAATCCATTGTTATATACTGTATATATACCAGTATATTGTGACGTCTCAGTTCCCGCATAGGATCTTCTGTCCAGATCAAAGGCAGGAAAACTTAGCGTTTGTGCACAGGGGAGTTTATTTACAAGGTGCAAGTAAGGAACAGGACTAACTCATAACATAAAACAGAAACAAACGACCTAACTCCTTTCAGGAGTTCTGACTAATACAGTTGTCCCTAACTAACAGTGGACGAACTAACCTATTTCCCCACTTTACACACTGTACCTGCAAATTCCCCTATTGCATTTTCTCTCATAGGGCTGTCAATGTGTGCTTTCAGATCAGCACAGCAGTAGTGTCTCTCACTCTTTCCCTCTCTCTCTCTCTCTCTCTCTCTCTTTGACTCTCACAGTGTGTCTCTGGCAGCATGGGCAGCCTCTGTAGTCACTTCCTGAGTATTCAGGCTAGGCTAATTAACTTCATTAGTTAGCAGCTGAACAGCCATTCCAAGGAGGATTAACTCTCTGAGGCTGCAAAGTCCTATAACTACCCTATTCTAGCCCCTAGAGTGCAGTGATGGTATCACATATCCCTCCCCCCAGTGAAACATTGTCCTGTGACCGGCCCATGCACTAACCTCTTTGTCAGACATGTCTGACATCCACCTCTTCTTAAAGGTTTTCTTCATATTAGAAACCTCCTGCTGGGCAGTTATAGAGTCCAGCGTAGCGTCCCACTCAGTCTTCAGAGCTTCGAGCTCTTCGTCTAGGTCAGGCTGTTGTTTCTCTGCCTTCTTGCGGCCAGCACGCTCAAACTTCAGATCTTTCCTCAGATCTTGAAGCTGTCCTTCTATACTTCTTTTCTGACTCAAGGCAGCTGCCAATTCAATTCATTTCAGGGCCTTCATCTCTTCCTCTTGCTCTGGGTTTGTAACCAGAGCATTCTTCAGATTTTGGATCTCTGCCGTTTTTGTTGCTAGGATTGCCGCTGCTTCTGTTTTCCACGCCTCTTTCTCCTGAGTGTACTGATTTTTGGTGATGGAGCAGGCTCTCTGCTTCTCCAGCTCTTTCTCCAGCTTGAGGTTGCCCAAAGCTTTCAAAGATGTCACATCCGTTCTCCCCCAAGCCTCTGTCACATGGTACTAGAGCCAATCAGAGATGGGATGTATTTCCCACGCTCTGATTGGCTACTGTACCATGTGAGACCGGCCATGTTTCTTTTAATGACATCATCTTAAAGGCAATTGAAGCAAAACCATTCTGATTGGCTGTGCTTTCATTGCCTTTAAATGACGTCATCATATTTTTTTTCATCGGCCAAATCACATGTTTTTCACGGCCCAATCAGGATTGTGGGAAACATTTTACCAAAATGTGACGTCATAGGCCTATAAAAGCCTATGTCGCCTCATTTTGAAGCTAGTCCCCGAGGAGGGAACATCTCCCTTCCTAGGAAGAGAAGAGGGGCGTGGCGTAAGAAGAGGGAAGAAGACGGAAGAAGCCAGAGAAGACCCCAAAAGACCCCAAAGAAGAAAAGAAGACCCCAAGACAGAAGGGAAGGACTACAAATAGAAGAAAAAGACACAGACGTGGATTTGTTATGGTTTTTTATTTTATGGCTTACCTGTGGATTGGTTCCTGTGCTTCCGGGTCGCTTGGATTTCGGTGAGTGGGCATCTAATGGTGAGTAAACAAAAGAAAAGTTTATTAGTTTTACTTTACAGGTTTTTATGATTTTTCATTTATGTCTTTTATTTTTTCAGTCCCATTTAATGCCTGTTAATGTATATGTATATACATACATTCACGGACACTGAATGGGTGTATTGTATGTGACTTTTGTATGGAAATGCTTTGTATTTTATGCTGTATTATTGCCCCTGTATTTTATGAAAATCTATCTATATGGATAAACAAACAGGGATAATAATTGATTGGTTTGCTAATGTTTATGTTCTTTTCATGTATGGCTAGTTTATTTATCAGCTTTATTTTGTCATTGTTGTGAATAATGTAATTTGTATGTAGTTAAAGGTTAATTGTAATGGCTTCTTTATGGTACTTACATTAGTATGATGGTGGTTACTTTATATTAGAATTGTTTTGGCAATGGTTTGGCTTTAGGAATTGAATAGGGAATTGTATAATTGATTTGTATTGTATTGTAATTGTTTGAGGAAATGGATTAATTGATTGATGCTAATTGTATTGATGTTGCTTAGTTTATAATTGATTTTCATGATGGCATTGCTGGTTAGGGGACATTGTTAATATTGTCATTTATTGTTACATATATTTTGCATAGTGTTATATGATGCACAGATTAATTGCATCATGTACACACTCAATGCAATTGTGTGACATTTCATAGACATTTGTGTAGCTGCAGTTTTTTTTTTTTTTAGATTTGCTGCTGTATTTATTTTAACATGCAATGTGGTGGTTTTAAGATTAAAAATGAATGTTTTGATTTATGCATGTTTTATGTGTTTAATAATGGGCAAATAATCTATTATCCATATCTGGATAATAGTTATTTGGCACATTATTGTACTGTAGGTTTTGGGGTGGGGGGTATGTATGTATAGGTCCGGTTTATTTATTTTACATTCAGGGTTGGTTCCTTGGTTCTGCGTGAGACCTCTGGAGACCACCTGTGGTATCCTCGGGTATCTCATGGGTATCAGGCTGGTGGTTCCACGGGTGACACCTGTGGGGATGAACCGGTGGCCTCACATCTGTGGGGGCACCGCGGACCCGTAGTGTGCGAGGAAGAACCGGTGGTCCCACATCCGTGGGGGCACCGTGGACCCATAGTGAGCACTCGTGAGTTCCCCAGACCCCCGTGAGAACCACCCAAGGCCCAGCAGACACCTGTGGGTCAGACCCGGGGCTTCCAGACATCCGCGGGCCTACCGTGGGGACCCAATTGTGACCCACGGTGACCAAAGGAGACCACCTGCAGGCCATGGCCCTTGGCAGGACCAACAAACAGGCCTACAGAACCTGTGTGAAACAAGTAGTTGCTGGTACCCTGTAGGTCTGTCAGGTGACCCACCAGCCCACCGGGGACTCGCGTGGGGCTGGGGTATGAACCCTGTATGTAAAAGGATAAATCATGTATTTATGGGGGGGGGGGGGCACAGGGGGTGGGTATTGTATTTAATAAATAGAATGATGTTTATTGTGGGGCTGTGTATTGTTTTTATTGTGGTACTGGGGAAGGGGGTATTGGCCCCAAGGGTATGTGGGTAGGCCTCCCTTGTGGGTAGTGGATGAGGGTGGTTAGGCCTCACGGGGTGGGGAGTTAGTGTGGGAGGGTATGTAGGCCTCCCGAGTAGTGGGTGAGGGTGGGTTAACCCCTTAATGACTGTAGCGATTAATAACCGCTATGGGGATTAAGGGGTTAGGGGACATTACATTGGCTATTGTAATTATTGTGCATGTTTTGCAGCACCGGAGGGGCATGGGCAGAATGAAGATGAGGATGAAGATGGCCTTCATTGTGGGTGCCTGTAAAAGGTAAGTGTAATATGTTTTGACTGTATTTATTGAATGTTATATGTATTTAAAATGGCCAAATGCATTATTATCCATATGTGGATAATAGTAATTTTGGCCATTACTGTATAGTATGTGTTAGGGGGGTGTATTTAGTTATAATTCTTGTTTATTATTTTTGGAGGTGCAACATTGGTACCGCAGGCCCGCGGGTACCCCGGGACTCCCACGGGGACCTCGGGACGGCCGCAGGGACTCCCGCACTCCCGTGGGGACTCCCGATTGGTGAGCCGGGGACCCCGGACCCCCGCGGGGTCAGCCGGGGGCACCCGCGCGACCCCCGGGCTCCCTCGGAACCCCCGCGGCGTTAGCCGGGGACACCCGCCGGCCTGCTGTATGGGTTTTGCACATGCAAAAATAAAAAGCAAGAATTTTTTCTAAGTCCAGATTTCTTTGCGTCTACTCTGACCTGGCATGTTCTGATCAACGCAACTTTCACGTTTGCTAAGGTTGCGTTGCTTAGTGCATCCCACTTAAGGGCAGAATTTAACGGAAACAGGGTTGCAATTAAGCAAACTTGGACTTAGAAAAAATTCCAGAAAAAAGTCATTTTTAGATCGCAAAGTGCCTGTTTGCGTTGCTTAGTGCATCGGGTTGACCAAAAAATCACGATCGAAGAGCACTTTGCGGTCTAAAAGTAACTTAACGGAGCTTAGTGCATAGCCCCCTGTATACCTAACAAAACTGGGACGGGGTTTTGTCTTCAGTCTACTGGGAATAATGGGACAAGAGTCCCTCCTAGGTGCTGTGGGACTTCCCACTCCTTTACGCAAGTCTATGAGTCCTTGGGGATACTTATTCCGAGGAACAATCTTATCGGACCTCCTGGAGCGCAGGAAGCGAGAACCGGAAAACTCACCTGGACTTGAACTCCTTGACATTTCCTCGGCAGTCAAGTAACATTCGACTTAAGGGACCAACTGTTCGGCGTCTTTGGGGTCACTCTGGCTCTCCCACTTCTGGATGGCCCCTCAGGAACTGGTATATAATGACTCTTTCGACAACGGCAAAGGTGGTACATACCTCAGACCTCGTTCAGGGTGCTGGCTTCGGAGGGAGGGCGTGCTGCCGTGCGTGCTGCCGTGGGACACAAAGTATTCAATTTGAATACTGGTTGTCAGGGTAGCAACTGCTCTGTCTCCGAAGCCAGGAGTTGAAGCTGGCTACAGTTTCAATAAATGAAAATTTAGTTTTTTGGAGCTGCAGCAGCGTCACAGGGACCTAGGCAGCCAATGAAATCATTCTTGAGAATGATTTCATGACTGCAACCTCGATACTTAACCTGCCGTGTGTAACCCCACCCCCTCCTCAACGCTGAAATGTCTGTTGGGGGATAAACACAGATCGCCCAGCAAACTGCCGCCCTCCCGCCCTGCCTCCAACTCCTGCAGCTGGCACCCTGAACGAGGCCTCAGGCTGTAGCCACTTCCTTGCAGAGTGTATAAGGTCATAGAGTTGAGAGGGGAGTGTCTTCTCTATATCATAACGCCGGAATGGAACCATTGGGCCCGAACCGCGAGGGTGACCACTAGCCGTGCCATAATCTCCGCCTTCAGAGTGTTATAGTCTTTAGCTTGCTCTGACTCTAGGTCATAATAGGCTTTTTGTGAGTCACCCACCAGGAAGGAAGCAATTATTCAAGCCCACTCCTCAGCTGGCCACCCTTTGCATACTGCGGTGCGCTCGAAAATAGACAGGTACGTCTCAACGTCATCATCCATCGTAATTTTCTGAATGAGGTGCGATTTTGCCTGGTGAGTGACCTGTGGGGCCCCGCTTGTCTGGGCTGTAATTCTCTCTCCCAACACTAGGAGCTCCTGGTGTAGGCGAAGGTGCACCTCCTTTTCCTTTTCCTTTAGAGTCTGATGTAGAGACCGCGCCATCTGCTCTACTAACAATGCAGTGCCTTCACTTTGGGACTTTGTCATTTTTTGTAAACATTGCATTAAGTTAGCAGCATTCTCAGTTTGTATGTTTGATGACTGTTGTATTAATGATGCAGTATCTTCTTGGGTCTTTGCCAATTTCTGAAAATCTTGCATTAAGACACCAATGCTTTCTGTTTGTCTGTGCTGAAGCGTGGTCAGAAATTCCTCCATTTTTACTTTCACTGTTTGTGGACTGCCCGCATTCTCCACCAATTGTGACATCTCAGTCCCTGCGTGGGATCTTGTGTCCAGATCAAAGGCAGGAAAACTTAGTGTTTGTGCACAGGGGGGGGGGGGGGGTATTTACAAGGTGCAAGTCAGGAATAGGACTAACTCATAACATAAAACAGAAACAAAAGACCTAACTCCTTTCAGGAGTTCTGACTAATACAGCTTAGTCCCTAACTAACAGTGGGAGAACTAACCTCTTTCCCCAATTTACACACTGTACACTGGCGACACAGTTTATTACACTGCGGCCAGATCCGCAAGCCGGGAGATTTCCCGGCTTGCTAGTGGCCGCCCCTCGGCGTGCCGCGCGTCATAGACGCGCGGTCACGCGTCTTCGGGAGCGTGCGCCCCCTGCACGCGCGTCCAGGGGCTCCCCGAGGGAGCCCTGGTGTCCCGCGATCGCGGGACAGCGGCAGGGGGTTCCGGGGGACCCGGCGGACCCGGCAGCGGTAGGGAGAGCGCCCCGATCGGAGGGCGCTCTTCCGCTGCTTCGGCGCGCGCCCGTCACTCTCGGGCGCGCGCCAGGCTACTGCTGCGGCACAGAACGGGCAAATGCTCGAATAAACTGTGCCGCAGCAGTACCTGCAGCTTCCCCTTTTGTAGTTTCTCTCATAGGGCTGTCTGTGTGTGCCTTCAGAAACCTAGCTGAACCATTAAACAGTAGCCAGACAGGCATTAATAATAACTAGTTGTGAATGACTGGACTTTCCATAAATTGTGATTGGCTTCTGGCCTTCATGCTGCACATGTTACTGTTTTTGCAGTATTTTAACTGGAATAATAGCAGCATTAATTATTATTATTATTATTTATTTTACTAGGAAAAATAATCCCAATAATAATTATTACGTTTTTAGAACAGGTTAATTGTAACACTGACAATTTTTGACAAGATGTCCTGCAGCTTTAGTTTCTATCATAATTTTCTTCTTCTACACTATTTGCAAGCGATAAAGAGTGCTGCTTTAATTCTTAGTTACATTACTTAAAAATCACTCTTGTGTAAAAAGCATACCTTGTTATTTACTATAAGTTTTCACAGCAAAAGACCCAAAGCATGCAAAAGAGAGCAACACGTTGTATAGAAGCAATTATTACTCTGTATTATACTATTGTCCTATAAATATAGTATAAGAACAGCCAATCCACACTGCATAAAAAAAAGAATGTTAGGGTAAATTGGACAGGGTGGAGTGTGGAACTGTATATACATATCACAGTAGTGCTGCCCTCAGACCAGACTCATCCCAAGACTGAGGTGGAAAGTATAATACCACACACCCACAGCAGAGGGGCGTGTCCGGAGTGTGGTAATTTAGTTGCCAGGCCAGGAGTCTTTAGTAATAGAACTAAAGGTACTTGCCGTGTCCGGAGGTAGAAGGATCGTGGTCATTGCCATAGCCGGGAGTCGAGGGTGCCAGAGGTCCATGACGTAGAGGAGCGAGCCGAATAAATTACTGCCGGAGGCGAGTGCTGTGTAAGATCCTCTTGCACGTGCCCCGACAAGATGGCGGACGCAAGAGCCAGCGTCGGGTGAGATCGCCGAGTCCCACGCCGAGGACACCCCAGTGGGGAGCATGGGCGGCAGCAACGACCTCCTCGTGTCCTTGAATTATCACAGGGTCGGGTCTATGGGTATAATCTGGAAAGAAAGTACTCTGTATAAAAGGCTTCAATAACGAGGTATGAAAAACATTGGGTATCCTCATTGCTGGTGGGAGTTGTAGACGGAAGGAGACAGGGTTAATTTGTTCCAGTATGGAAAAGGGTCCCAGAAATTTACGTGCCAGTTTTGGGGTAGGAGTTTTTAGTCGAATATTTTTTGCCGAAAGCCAGACTTTATCCCCTGGCTTGTATCTGGGAGAAGCTTGGCGACGTCGATCAGCCTGGAGTTTGAACTTTCATGCAGCCTCTTGGAGAGATGACTGAACCTTAGTTCAGGACTCCTGAAGTAAGGAGATCCGTTCGTCGGCAGCTGGCACTCCTGAGGGAGTATTGGAGATGGGAAGACGAGCAGGATGAAATCCGTAATTTATAAAAAATTGGGATTCGCGGGTAGATTCGTTCTTCATGGAATTGATAGCAAACTCTGCCCAAGGCAGCAGTTCCGACCAGTTATCTAGGGTCACGGACACAAAACAATGCAGATATTGCTCTAAAGTCTGGTTGACTCTCTCCGTTTGTCTATTTGTTTGAGGATGATATCCTGAGGAAAAAGATAGTGAAATTCCGAGTCTTTTGGAGAAAGCTCACCAGAACCTGGATACGAATTGGGAGCCCCTGTCCAAAACTATAGAAGTGGGAATCCCATGAATCCGAAAAATCTCCTTGGAAAAAATGTCCGCGAGGGTTGGTGTGGTGGGCAGGCCCTTGAGGGGAAGTGTACCTGTTTAGAAAAGCGATCTATTACTACTAAGATGGTGTTCATCCCCTTAGATCTGGGTAATTCAGCAATAAAGTCCATAGAGATATGGGGCATGGGGCATTCCGAATGGGTAAAGGCATAAGTAAGCCAGAGGGTTTTTGTCGAAGGGCTTTGCTTTGAGCGCAAGTGGGACAGGCGGTGGTGAATTCCCGGATGGTACTAGCCATATTAGGCCACCAAAATGTGCGTTGGATAAGATCCAGGGTTTTTCGGAAGCCGGGATGTCCTGGAGAGCGGGCAGAATGACCCCACTCTAAGATTTGGGGATGAAATTCATGAGCAGCATACAGCCTCCCTTCTGGTACCTCTAGACCACCCAGAATGTTCCTAAGGATCTTGTCCAGAATGTTGAATGAGGCCGCAGAAATTATAAGTCCCTTGGCATAATAGTCTCGGGAACTTCTTCGGGTCTCTCCACCGGGGAGAACTGTCTGGATAAAGCATCCGCCTTTACGTTCTTGGTGCCCGGGATGTATGATAGGGTGTAGTTAAATCTGGAGAAGAAGAGTGCCCAGCGAGCCTGGCGGGAGCCCAGGCGACGTGCAGTCTCAATATAAAGAAGGTTCTTATGGTCAGTAAGAATAGAAATTGGCTCTCTAGACCCCTCCAGAAGGTGTCTCCACTCCAGAAGAGAAATTTATTCTAGGCACATCCGTGGAAATTTATTCTAGGCAAATCCGTAGTGACCTGGATACTCCCATTTGTTCATATATCTTGAAATTACACCAGACAGGTTTTTTTCCCTGAACCTCGGAGCATCGGTACCTCTAACTGCAAATATATTGCTGCTTTATTATACTCTTAAAGGTGTGCTAGACATAATCCTTTTGTTTGATCCACTCCAGAAGAGCCATCTTAATAGCCAGCAGTTCTCTATTACCCACACCGTAGTTCTTCTCAGTAGAGGAAAACATTTTTGAGAAAAACCGCAGGGGTGCAACTGGTCTTGCGGGGAAGATCTTTGAGAGAGCACGGCTCCTGCACCGCAATCCGATGCATCAACCTCCAGGATAAAGGGCAGACTCGAGTCAGGATATCGAAGAATAGGGGCGGAAATGAATGTACGTTTTAAAGTTTCGAAGACTGAGGCTGCCTCAGGAGACCAAGCTGAGGGGTTGACTCCTTTTTTCGTGAGAGCGGGATGGGTGCAATTATGGTGGGAAAATTCTGAATAAACCATCGATAGTAATTCGAAAAGCCTAAAAAACATTGAATAGCCTTGAGGGAATTGGGCTGTGGCCAGTTGAGAATGGCTTTGAGTTTCTCGGGGTCCATAGAGAAACCTTTGTCCGAGATGATGTATCCAGGGAAGGGCGTAGGGGACAGATGAAAGAGGCATTTCTCCATTTTGGCGTACAAGTGATTGGAATGTAGGCGGGAAAGGACGAGCCTGGTGTGTCGAATATGATCCTGGAGATTGTTGGAAAACATGAGAATATCGTCTAGGTATACAATAACAAAAGAATTGAGTACGTCTCGAAATTTTTTGTTTATAAGTCCTGAAAGACCGCTGGGGCGTTATATAACCCGAAGGGCATCACCAGGTACTCGTAGTGACTGCTACGTGTATAGAAGGCGGTCTTCCATTTGTTACCCTCCCGAATACAAATAAGGTTGTACGCCCCACGGAGGTCCAATTTCATGAAGACCTTAGCCCCCTGGAGTCTATCAAACAGTTTGGATATGAGGGGGAGGGGGTACCGTTTTTTGACCGTGATCAGGTTGAGGCCCCGATAGTCGATGCAAGGTCAAAGAGAGTTGTCCTTCTTTTTAACGTAAAAAAAAACGGCACCGGCGGGGGAGGATGAATGGCATATGAAGCCCTTCTCGAGGTTTTCCATGGCCTTGTTCTCTGGAACGGAGAGAGGATAGGACTTGGATCTAGGAAGTGTAGCGCCAGGAATCAGGTCGATAGGACAGTCGTAGGACCTGTGGGGGGGGCAAAACTTCAGCTCTAGTCTTGCAAAAGACGTCTAGGAAATTGGAGTAGGCCTCTGGTAGGTCGATCTTAGGAGTCGACGGAACCGTAATCCCCGTGTGTTGCATAGGAGGAATGGTGCTAGAGATAAGTAACTCCTTCGGTCTTGAGTCCCATTGTATAGGAGTGCGCGCCCTCCAGTCCATACGGGGAGTGTGCTGCTGGAGCCAGGGTAGGCCACGGTTACCTGGGTCCCGGGGGAATGAATAACATCCAACGTAAGGGTTTCAGTGTGGCCATCGTGGAAGATAAGGTGAGGAGAATCGTCTCGAGAGAAATGAAGGCCGAGTTCAAGGGTCGACCGTCGATCCCTTCTAGTCCGATGGGTACTCTCTTCCTAATGAGTGGAATATTATTAAGCTTTGTGAATTCCTGATCCACAAAGTTCCTACCTGCCCCGGAATCAACAAAGGCAGCCGCAGAGGCGCAAAATGAAAGGCCCGAAAGAGTGACCGGAATGAAAAACTTCTTGGGGAGCACGTCACTGGAAAGGGGGCAAGGAGATATTGGAGAGTCCCTTTATACTCACAGGGTGGAGTCTTTTCCCGGACGCAGAGGTACCGGCATATGATGATCTCACCATCCCTTCCTCTCCAGGAATCGCGATTAGGTTTGGAATGGAGGCACTCTGCCACAGGTGCTCCTAATTGCGGCCGCAAGAAGCAACGAACAGCTCGGCGTCTCTCCTCCACGTGTCTTGGTATCTGCCTTGATTCTACGAGTTTCGCTAGAGAACTAGCTTTGTCAGGAATCTGGCACCCTATCCTACACTTGCTCTTAAATACAATCAATTCGCTCTTCATTGGTGGTGTATAATTGTCTCAGGTGACGTGGAATTGATGCGTTACATCTGTGACCACAGTCACCCTGGATACATGATACAAAACCAATCCACGATGGCCACCGTCAGGACAAAAACTTACAAACAAATTGTATAACTTTATCAGCCACATTGTCTTAGTGACATAGTGTTGGGGAACAGGGAGACAGAACTAACAAAGAGAGAAACACACTGGATTTAGAAATTAAAAACTCTGATCTCGTTAGGTCTCAATTCTGATTTTGAGCTGGGAGCTTTCTTAGTGTGATTATACCTTATTTCATTTTAATTTGTAATACATTTTTCTTTACTGAAGTTTGTAATGAGATGTGAAACCAGTGATGTTAAGATGGGTGAATGTACCATGTTTCATTGCTTTTTTTTATGCTTTTTTCTTTTACATGTACGTTTGATACATATCAGATTCATTAAGGTATGTAGTTGCTTTCAATGAATATGACTGGAGATCCTATACGTATATTCCAAAAGCAATTACTAATATTTTTTCCAACAACCATCTTGGATTGGTTTTGTATCATGTATCCAGGGTAACTGTCGTCACAGATGTAACGCATCAATTCCACGTCACCTGAAACAATTATACACCACCAATGAAGAGCGAATTGATTGTATTTAAGAGCAAGTGTAGGATAGGGTGCCAGATTCCTGACGAAGCTAGTTCTCTAGCGAAACGCGTCGAATCAAGGCAGATACCAAGACACGTGGAGGAGAGACGCCGAGCTGTTCGTTGCTTCTTGCGTCCGCAATTAGGAGCACCTGTGGCGGAGCGCCTCCATTCCAAACCTAATCGCGATTCCTGGAGAGGAAGGGGCGGTGAGATCATCATATGCCTGTATCTCTGATTCCTTATTGCCTGTTATTATCTTTTACTTTGTAAATGGGCACTTGTGAAGTGTTTTTTAATTCATTAAATTGTTGCAGAGTTCGCGCTATGGTGTTTTCTTGTTCTCTGCTGTAGTGCACCCTATCCATTCCATCCTGGTCCTCAGACGCCTATCTACGTGGGACTACTATTCGTGTACACTTTATGTGTGAAATGCCTTTACTCAATGTCTGCTTGTGAGTATAATCTTTGCAGAATTTCATAGGAATATCATTTTTGTGCTTTACAGTATTGAACTATTTTTGTGATCTCTCCTCTTTTACATGTGCATGGTGTCCCGCTCCCTTGTCACCTCTACCCACTGTGGATTGCCAGCGTAGGGTTTCGGCATGGGTATCTTGGTCTCTGGTGCGGCTGCGCCAAGAGATCTGGGCTGAGATGGGGAGGAATTGCTAGGTGGTGCACCCTGGAGAGAAAGGTTGGTTAGCCATTGAGCTAGGTCAGACATCTGGGTGGACATGGTTTGGTTCTGTACCACCAGGGCCGAGAGAATTTGGTCTAAGGTAGGTTCATCATTCTCGATCTGGTCTGCGTCGGTTGGGCTCTGCATAATGTCACGGTAGTGCTACTCGCAGACCAGACCCGTCCCAAGACTGAGGTGGAAAATATAATACCACACACACACAGCAGAGGGGCGTGTCCAGAATGTGGTAATTTAGTTGCCAGGCCAGGAGTCTTTAGTAATAGAACCAAAGGTACTTGCCGTGTCTGGAGGTAGAAGGATCGTGGTGATTGCCGTAGCCGGGGGTAGAGGGTGCCAGAGGTCCGGGAGGCAGAGGAGCGAGCCAAGATCGAAGGGCAGAGAGAGACTGCTTCATAAGGAGTAAGCCGGGGTCCAGAGCCAGAGGAAGAGTCGAAAGCCAAGGCGGGTCAAACCTGAAGTACACGAAGAACAAGAACACATACGAATAATAGCCCAACTAGCAGAAGCTATGCAGAGCAATGATTCCCAGGGAGAACAGGGGTAATATACATGCAGGGACCAATCAGGGAAGGAGGCAGAGTGGAGGTGTGCCGTATATAAATATCCAGAGCCTGGACTGGACGAACTAAGGGCATGGTGCCTTATGCATAAACCCAAAGCCATCATTCTTACAGAAACATGGCTAACCCCTAAAACCCATGATGCAAATATCGCCATTCAGGGATACTCCATTTTTAGGAGAGATAGGTCAAAGAGAGGAGGAGGGGTGTTATTTTATATTGCAGACACCTTACAATTTACACTGTTAAATTGCCCCCCAAGCCCACCATCTTTTGAAATTCTAGTTGGCAGAATATGCCTCCCCGTTTCTAAGCCCATCTTGCTCGCTGGCATCTACCGACCCCCTAAAGCCCCTCTACAATCCCTGAGTGATATCACCCAGTTTCTTGGCTCCATTTCCTCTCTGAATGAGAAGAGTGAGCTGCTAGTTCTTGGGGATTTCAACTTCAATTGGCTTGACCCTAAAAACCACAAAATCCCGATACAACTCAAGTCACTTAACCTATCACAACTCATTTCCCAACCCACATGGACTAACCTGAAATCGCATAACCATTCCTTGCTAGACTGAATTCTCTCCTCAAACCTCAGCAGAATCCAATCCTCTGGCATCCTTCCTGATATTTTCATTGACCATGCAATAGTGTACTGTGTAAGGAAAATTAAACCGCCGCCCCATTCAAGCCCTAAAATTCTCCTCACTAGAACATTTAAAAACTTTAACCCACAACAGTTTCTGGATGACCTTACCAACTGCCCATGGCACAGAATCTGCTCTCGACTATTTCCAATCCGAGTTCTTAAAACTTTGTGATACCCATGCTCCAATATGCAAAATAAGGGTACGGGGGGCACACCTTCCGTAGGTTACAACTGACCTTATTTCACTCTACCAGCTCAGGGATACCTTGTGGAAAAGCTACAAAGTAACTGGCACTACCAAGGATCTCAATCACTACAGATGCCTGCGGAATATGTGCACAAGGCAAACAAGGCACGCAAAAGCACAATATTACTCTGACAATCTCCACCAAAATACATCAAACCCAGCTAACTTCTGGAAGGTTATCAACAATATATTTCAGCCTCCTAACCATTAACAACCAAGTAATATCACTAAGGGGGATACTACTCTGACAAACCCCACTGACATTGCAAATGCATTCAATGATTACTTTGTGGGGTGTGCCACTAACTTATTAGCGAAACGCAGCCCAAACCACAAACCTGAATCTCATCCTGGGAGTACCCACATAGCCCCAACACCTCCCAACACTGCCCACAATTTTCAATTTGGCCCAGTATCTGAAGAGGAGATTACACAAGCGCTCCTCAAACTAAAACTAAGCAGCCAATGCGGACCTGACTTACTACAAACTAGGTTCCTACGACTTGGTGCCCCAGCCATTGCCAAACCAATTGCTTCCATAGTCAACTCTATCCTGTCTGCAGGCCATATCCCTAAGACCTGGAATGCTAGAGTTGTCTCAATCTTCAAAAGTGGGGACAAAAACACTGTCTCAAACTACAGGCCAATCTCACTTCTCCCAATTCTATCCAAAGTCATGGAAAAATGTGTCCACTCCCAATTTAGCGATTACTATACCAAGACAAATTTTCCTAGCCAATTCCAATCTGGCTTTCGTCCCAAACACTCCACCGTAACTACCCTGCTAAAAGTTTGCAATGAAATCCAGCGTGGAATGGAACAGGGACAACTCACTGGTGCAGTATTCCTAGATTTTGCAAAGGCTTTTAATACAGTTGATCATGCTATCCTGCTTAACAAACTCCAGAGCTCTGGAATAGGGAAGCATGCTTTAAACTGGTTTCAGTCCTACCTATCAGGAAGATCTCAACATGTGTCCATCTCAGGCTCTAACTCCAACCCCCTGGATATCACCTGTGGTGTCCTGCAAGGCTCTGTTCTGGGCCCCCTACTCTTCTCAGTGTTCATTAATGATCTTCCTACAGCTTGTAAGGAAGCCTCAATACACATGTATGCTGATGACACAATCCTATATGCACACAGCCATAGCCTCTCTGATCTTCAACACATATTTCAGTCTGACTTTTTGAGACTCGAAAACTGAATTTCCTAAAACAAACTGTTTTAAAAGTGAGCACAAATTACCATTCATCGATCAGCACTCACATTAATACACCTAGTTATAACAACAAATGTGCATTTACGAAATAAATACTGTTTGTGGATTACAACTACAGAGTGATTAATACTAATTTAGATGCAATTTTTGCACAACCTTCAGCACTGGCTTAGGGGGTTGTCCTCCGTTTTTTCCAGTTACAGTGCTAAGATGTAATTACAGTATTAAGCTGTAGCAATGTGTTCAGAATGTCCATAATATTACATATTTATTGATTCTAAAATACATTTTCTTTTTATATTATTAAAGTAATCAATGAATTTAGAGTATAACACACAAATAATAAACAGTATCTGTATTGATGTTGATGTGTACACTATTTTGCAATAACCATGATATGCATGTATAGTCCATATACAGTATATCTCTCTGGAATGATACATGCATTCACTGAACTATAGAGCTTAGGAGAAGACAACAATGTTACCATGGACACTGAGCAGCCAATGAGGGAATTGTAAGTAAATAACGTAAAGTGATTACATATCACTGTACCAAGCATCTGCAAGCAACATCAATATTGCAATATTAAACACATCATTGTGTGGATTGTGTTGCAATAACATTAACTGGTTTCAGCCATATTTTGAACTCTTTTCAACGTACTGAATGAAAGTACAGTTACACCTTCACAAAACTTAGATTGTGTTTTATTTCAATCTTTTACAGGTCTATCACAGTGTAAAATTGTCTCTATTTTTATTTTAACTATTGTAAAAAAAATAAAAATGATCTTTTCATTATGCTTCATGAGCGATGATCTCTTATTACGGACAGGAAGGCCACATAATACAGAGGTCTGCTAAATCAGTGCTAATAACGAAACGTTATTAATCTTATTAATGGTCATTATTTTCCCTGATGTTAACGTATATCTACAAAGCTAATTATATGCAAAAACAACCTCATTAGCATAGACTTAACATCATGTTAAGTTATCACTGCCTACGCATTTTCTTGAAATAACATGACACGCATTAGGTATCTCTTATCTAAAGGTGGTATTACTCCCCACCAGAGAGAGAGAGAGAGTCAGAATCTATTTAACTAGAGTACCAAGCAACTTGCATATCTCCACAAATACATTTTTATACAATACTGCATGTGGAGAAAATATATGCACAAAAATTAACATGCCTGAGATACCTAGGATATATGCTTGTTTGGCTATGCAAAGTATATGTAAATGGTTTAGTTGTTTTTAACAACTTTGCCATTTTACTTTCTCCTGTTCCCAGATACACTGTACTGTATAACCAACAGGTAGCTCCACCCTAATCTGTTTTCACAACTTGATAAACATTTCTATAATTTTGAATGTAGAAATTCACGAGAGAATAGTCTTACGGTATTTATCAGTGAATTTTGTTTCCATTTTGTTTGTTTGTTTTCACCCCCAAATTCTCATCAACTTTTCTTTAATGTAGCCATAACAATACTATGTATATTATTCATTATTTATCTTGTATATTATTTCCTTCTAATTAGGATATTGGGTTGCAAATAATAAAGAACAACGGATACACCTACTGTAGAACGATGTTTCAACATTTACCGTATTAGCCAATATTTGCTAAAATAAAAAAGTATCACTATATAAAGATATGCTAGAAGTAATGCAGTGCTATAACTAATTTGTATAAAGTAGAAAAGGGAAATAATGTTAAATACCATTAATTACCAGAATGAAGACGTCACTCTTCAATCTTGGAAAATACCTGTCCTAATTTGATTTTATATGGATTGTCAACATGACTTATATTGCTATTAACTCTACACATTGAAAGTGCAGATTTTTTTTAATGAAAGGGAAATCAAATTATAATTTCACTGCCTTCAAGATGAAAGCAATAATCTTTAATGCCCTTGAAATACTATCAATAAAAATGTAAAGTAGGTGTCAGTTTTTTCTTTTTTTTTTTGCACATAACCTTCACTAAAAAGATCATTTATATATTTCCATAAACAATGAAACATACTCTTTAAATGTATTTAATTACTCTGAAAATTATTATAATTAATCAATAAATTAAAAGTGAATGATATCACAATAAATTAACACATTTTAAGGGTATCACAAATACAGTGTGGTTTTCCAATAATACATCATCATCACTCATCACTTAAATATTATTAGGATATTTTTTTCTGTTTTAATTAAAATATTTAACATTTCAGTAAACTATATAAAACTATATATTGTTTTATTAATCTTCTGTGTGTGATACAAGTTGAAGTTAAGAATGCCCCTCAGGGCTCTTTACGTGTGCTGCGTTGAACAGATGATGATACTGACGCTTTGGCTCTAATTAAAGTGGTATACAAATTATTCCTCAATGCTGTCATGGTAATTTGGCTATGTGCTGAATGGATTTAGTTGTAACCCCTCATTGTTTATTGAATCCACTCTATTTGGTGCACTGTGCACTTAGCCCTATGTAGAAGAGCTAACTATGTGAATCCCCACAAATGGAGGCAGAACACCCAGAGTAATGATCGTATTGACTCTACCATTGGTGTTGTCTCTTCACCCCCAAGAAGACTAAGGAGGGGGGGATGAGGGGGGTGGGGGGAAGAGCTGCAAAGTTTTCAAGAGATATAATGCTCTGTGCAGTGAAGATGTATAGTCACCCAGTTTATGCATAACTGGGGGGCACAGATATAATTGCTATGTAGTAATAAAAACAGGGTACAGTGTATAAAACCCTTCATTTAGACCATCAGGGGTTAGAGTTGATAATGTAAAAATCCATCTATACTCCTTTTGCAGGAGTTTTTTATCCCAGTCCCCACCCCTGATGGTGGGTGGAATGCTGTCAATTCCCTGAAATGATAGGGATTCAGTATTACCCTGATGGTGCTCCCTCACGTGCCTAGAAACTGGGGAATCTGCACAGTTCTTGATAGATCCTATGTGTTCCAATATACGACGGCGAAATTCTCTGTCAGTTTTGCCTACATATTGCATGCCACAACAGCAGGGGATGAGGTAGAAAATGTTAGATGTTTTACAATTGAAAAAACATGTATGGTATATTCCTTGCCACTGCTGGAGAAGGTCTTGCTAGTTTTTACAAATCGGCAAGCCTTGCAGGACCCACACCTATGGGTTCCTTGTGGTTTAGATGGAAGTCATGTGCTCAGAAAATCACTCTTAGGTTTGGTGAAGTGACTATGGACCAGGACATCTTTAAGATTCCTGGACCGTCTGCTCACCATAGCTGGCTCATTATTCAGTACTTCTTTTAGATCAGGGGCCTGAAGTAATATGTGCCAGTGCTTTTTGAATACATTTTAATACTCTTCCACTGAGCACTGTATGTGCCTATGAATCGTATAAGTTTCTTATCATCAGTCTTACTCTTACACTGCAGAAGTGATTGTCTAGGGGTTATAAGTGCTTTGTGGTATGCCTTTTTGATTGTTTTGTGGCAATACACATGTTTCCAGAATTTCTGGTGCATAACTTCTGCATGTACGTTGAAGTCAGCTATCCCAGAGCAGGTACAGTAAAAGGTAAGGCAATGCACTTCCAAAAAGAATAGAAGGAGGCTCACGGCAAGCAGCATCAAAATGGTGTTTATTCCATGTTAAGTGGATCAAAAGTCCCCCCCTTAGGTCACAACAGGGGTCCACCAACATGTTTCGGGCAGTATGCCCTTTCTCAAGGTGTTCATAATACTATTTGAAGCTCAATTTTATATTCTAGCGCCGATCGCACTATCGCGGGACGTCACGGACAGTGCAACCAATCGGATTGCATCTCCCATTAGGCGCGTCCCAATTGGCTACTGGGATCGCATCATATCAACAAACTTTATTAAACATCACATCCTACAATGTAAGGGCTATGGGATAAAGGGTGGTGCTTTCCGATTGGTCCACTACAACATACAACAAGTAGAACTTTATTAAATCTGACAATTTAACATAAAAACGTCCATGACTTCAAAACAAAGCTTCAGAACCCAAGTGCAAAAGAAAAAAAGAAGAATATAACACAAATAAACGTTTTTCAAAGAATACTACTAATGTTTGAAAATGAAATAATAATAATAAAGGTTAAAAATAAAAATAAAAAGTGATAGAATGATATTCAAAGAAAAACAATGTTTAAAACTAAACATAAAATTTAAAAAATAGAATTTTAAAAAAGTGCTATTAATTCAAATGGTAATAGAGAAATATATATATTAACTCTTATAAACAAGAATTAACTATACTCTAAAGAGTATAACTTTTGGAAAATAGCACATTTGCACAACACAACACATTGCAAGAGAAAAGAAGATACAGAACTGGTTTACATGAGAGCTTTACTATAAAGATGTTTTATTTTCTCTTATTCCTTCTTATCTCAAGGACCAATGAGCACACAAACCAAAAGAGAGAAAAAATCTCATATAGATATATATATACTATAATGGTTATGTGTAAGCTCATTGTTTCCCTGAAGGAAAAAGGAGTTGATACTGAACTCTAGGCAAAAACAACAGAACAATTCCAAATTATTAGAGAAATACATAAGCATAGATCTATTAATGAAATTTTCATATCAATTAAAAGTATTTAAATAGCAACCTGTAACGTTCAATACATTAGCAATTTTGACTGTTAATAGTCTATTAGAGAATTTATTCCACTTAGAAAAAATTGGAGAAGACAAGAGAAGCATATATATAACACATAGCAGAGAGAGCATATTCATAGTAGAGTCAAAGAAAATGACCCAGGTCCCAATCTGTATTAAGCCCAAATGGAACCTGGGTTTTCAAGGTGAATATCCAAAAGGCCTCCCTTTGGTCAAGCCTTTTAATGCGATTACCACCTCTTTCATGGCACAAAACAGACTCAATCCCACATACCTTTAGCAATCTACCACCTCCCTTTGGGCAATGGGTACAGTGTAGTGGGACCGGATGATTAAGATATTTTTTCTTAATGAGCCTCACATGCTCCATAATATGTATTTTGAGGCTCCATGTGGTCTGGCACACATACTTCCCACACCCACAGGTGAGAAGATAGATTACAAAGGTAGTCTTACAGTTAATGAAGCTACGTATATTAAATACTGCTTTAGTACATGTGCTCTTAAAAGTTTTAGTAGGGGGTAAATGAACACAAATTTTGCATGAACCACATCTGTATGAACCTAAAGTAATGGGATTTTTGTTATATGAATGATGTGAGAACAAGCTGGGGGAAAGTGAATTAGATATTGTTTTGGCCTTTCTAAAAACCAATTTTGGTTTTATTGGCAGACTTTGTCCCAGAACTGGATCAAGGAGCAAGATGCTCCAATGTTTTTCCAATGTTTGTCTCACTTCTTGTGCCTGTCGGCTAAACTGAGTAATAAACAGTGGGCTGTCAAATTTAGATGTCTTTTTTGTTTTTCTTTTTAATAAATGGCTTCTCTCCACAACCTCACATTCTCCCCGTGCTTTATTTAGATCAAGGGGATCATTACCCCTGGCTACAAATCTATCATATAAATCATCTGATTATCTATGGATCAGGGCAGTGAAGATGTATAGTCACCCAGTTTATGGCATAACTGGGGGGCACAGATATAATTGCGATGTAGTTATAAAAATGGGGTAAAAATGGGGTACAGTGTATAAAACCCTTCATTTAGACCATCAAGGGTTAGATTTGATAATGTAAAAATCCATCTAGACTCCTTTTGCAGGAGTTTTTTTATCCCTGATGGTGGGTGGAATTCTGTCAATTCCCTGAAATGATAGGGATTCAGTATTACCCTGATGGTGCTCCCTCACGTGCCTAGAAACTGGGGTATCTGCACAGTTCTTGATAGATCCTATGTGTTCCAATATACGACGGCGAAATTTTCTGTCAGTTTTGCCTACATATTGCATGCCACAACAGCAGGGGATGAGGTAGATAATTTTAGATGTTTTACAATTGAAAAAAACATGTATGGTATATTCCTTGCCACTGCTGGAGAAGGTCTTGCTAGTTTTTACAAATCGGCAAGCCTTGCAGGACCCACACTTATGGGTTCCTTGTGGTTTAGATGGAAGTCATGTGCTCAGAAAATCAGTCTTAGGTTTGGTGAAGTGACTATGGACCAGGACATCTTTAAGATTCCTGGACCGTCTGCTCACCATCGCTGGCTCATTATTCAGTACTTCTTTTAGATCAGAGTCCTGAAGTAATATGTGCCAGTGCTTTTTGTAAACATTTTAATACTCTTCCACTGAACACTGTATGTGCCTATGAATCGTATAAGTTTCTTATCATCAGTCTTACTCTTACATTGCAGAAGTGATTGTCTAGGGGTTACAAGTACTTTGTGGTATGCCTTTTTGATTGTTTTGTGGCTATACCCACGTTTCAAGAATTTCTGACGCATAACTTCTGCATGTACTTTGAAGTCAGCTATCCCAGATCAGTTTTTCTTTATTCTCAGAAATTGTCCTGTAGGTATCCCCTTGATAAGGGATACAGGATGATGACTGTCTGCTGTGAGATAGCTGTTGGCTGCTGTTTTCTTTGAGTGAGTAGTTGTACTGATTGCCCCTTCTGAATTTATACTGATGCATAGATCTAGAAAAAACTATGCTTTTCTCATTGATTTTGTGTGGCAGTTTTAAGTTATAGGTGTTGGTATTCAAGACTTCCACAAACCTAATAAACAGATCTTTGCTCCCTTTCCAGAGAACAAACACATCATCAATATAACGTAACCAGAGAATGATGTTATCAGTAAAATCTTGAAGTGTGTCACTCAAAATGGTCTGTTTCTCCCACTAGCCCAGGAACAGGTTTGCATAGGTAGGGGCACATGTTGTGCCCATAGCCGTCCCCTGTACCTGGAGGTAGACCTTTTGGTTAAACAGAAAATGGTTATGTGTTAATACAAAATTCAATAGGTCACATACGAACTGATTATGATTGGAATGCAGTGCATAGGAAATAAGATGTTGCTTGTACACCAACTGGATGTTGAATGCTGGTGTACACGAACTCGAGGTCTAAACTACACAGGAGGGTGCCTTTGTCAACGGTATCCCCTCTAGCCTGCGTAAGACGTCTTGTGTATCCCTGACATATGTGGGGAGCATGAGAACAAAAGGTCTCAGAACTTTATCAAGATATACACTCGCTCCCTCCATTACATTCCCTATTTTGGACATAATTGGTCATCTGGGGGATGAGACCTATTTTTGTGCACTTTTGGGAGTGTATAGAAAGTTGCAGTCTGAGGTGTCTTGTTGAACATAAACTGATACTCATATTCTGATATCAGTTGTTCCTTTAAACCCTTGTCTAAAATCACTTTGAGTTCTTTTTGAAAAGTGATTTTAGGGTCTCTATATAGAACACGATAGCAAGTGACATCACTGAGTAATCTCATATTCTCTTTGATGTAGTTGTCAGTTTGCATTAAAACAATATTTCCCCCTATGTCTGAGGGTTTTATTGTTATGTTTGGATTTTCTGACAACTCTTTCAAAGCTTCCTTATCTTTGTAGTTCTAGATATATATAATAAAACCATAGAATTCAAAGAGGGTGTACTTTCTTTTTAACACAACTGTATGTGTATATATATATATATATATATATATATATATATATATATATATATATATATATATATATTTATATATATATATATATATATTTATATATATATATATATATATATATATATATATATATATATAAATATATATATATATACAGTTGTGTTAAAAAGAAAGTACACCCTCTTTGAATTCTATGGTTTTGCATATCACGACATAATAACAATCATCTGTTCCTTAGCAGGTCTTAAAATTAGGTAAATGCAACCTCAGATGAACAACAACACATGACATATTACACTGTGTCATGATTTATTTAACAAAAATAAAGTCAAAATGTACTCTGAATCCGGGACCGAATTGAAGGATCTAAGGACAGATCTTGATACTGCAAACCCTACTATTACTGCCATGGATGAAAAGCAGAGACAATTTGATAGAATGATTGCTAATCTGAAACAAAAGTATGAGGAGATACTGAAAGAGATTAGTCTCTTTCAGCAAGAGGTTTGCAACTGCCATAGAGAGGTGCAAGTCTCTCAGAATGAGGTTCACACTCTCCACATAGAATTGAATGCCTCACACAAGGAGTTCAACAGTGTCCAGACAGAGGTGGACATATCACAGAAGGAGGTTCACACTCTCCATGTAGCACTGATGCCTCACACCAAGAGATCAACAGTTGCCGCACAGAAATGGAAGTCTCTAAAAAGGAACTTCACAGTCTGGCTGAGGAGCTGGACATCTCTCAAAAAGCTGTCTACAGTCATAGTATGGATCTTAAAGTCTCTCAGAAGGAGCGTCACACACTCAACCTAGAGATTGAAGTCTCAAGCCAGGAGACTACAAGGAGGCCCTGAAAATTACAGAAACTGTAAAAAGAGAAAATGCAAGGCTGAAAGCAGAAAATTCTGATTTGTCTGATCATGTCAATGAAAAGAATGAAAAGATTCCTGAGCTAGAAAAAATGATGAAACTATTTGAATATGAAAAGTTAGAAGCATTGGAGCAACACACACAAGCAGAGCACCTACTGCAGAACCAACTTCAAGGTCTGTGTGCGCACATACTGTACAGATTGCCAAAGAGAAGCAGCGATCTCTGCAGAAAGAAAATCTGGAGGCTGCTAAAGAAGTACAAGTGCTGCAGGAATGTCTGATTACCCAGTGTCCCCCCGCAAAGCAGCATGAAAAACTGAAGGAACCCTGAGAATCACCAGTGCCTCGCTAGAAGCTAAGCTTAGAGGCCAGGTGACTCGGTACAAGAGGGAACACAAGAAAGTCCAGAAACTGAGGCAAGCAGCTGCGGCCTGAGCAAAGAAATCCGCAGAGCTCCAAAATATGATGAAGTTGTGTTGATGTGTTGATGCTCCAGAGCAAGCTCCAGAAACAGGATTCTCTCACTGATGAGCTAAACGTCTTAAAAAGGGAGAAAAACAGCAGAGTAATTCAGAAGTACTGCAAAGCTCTTATCCAAGCAAGGTTGGAAAGAGAAATGAATCTGTGGAAACGCTCTGCAGAGCTCACCATACAGGCTACTGTACCTATAGAGGAATGAAAACCCATTGGCTAAATAGCTAGATTAAAGCAGTTTCCTTCTCCAATCCATATGGAGAATGCAACGTCAATGAAAGAATTATGAACATTTGAAGCAGTGGGTAATCTTACTCCAGTCACAGGAAGTGTCTGCAGCAAACAAACTACAAAATAATGACGGAAGCTGCTACTGTGATTCAATCCAGATATAGGTTCTGCATCACAACCAAGCAAGCTGTGCGTTGCTATAAGCACACCCACAATGCCACAATGCAACAATGCAATAAGCGCACCCACAATGCCACACGAAAAGCCGTTTTTCACAATTTTTTCGCCAAAAATGCCTTTGCGAGTCAATAAGTGCCGAAAAGCTGCCGAAAACACAAAAAATCAGCATTTTTTTTTGCAGAAAAAAAGTTATCAGCAGCCGCGTGGCGATAAGCTACTTTTCGGCACCCATCTCCACTTTTTGAAACCCGCTCAATTCTAGTAGCCCGATCAGCTTTTCGCAGCTGATCGCCACTCTAGAACTGAGATTTTCCCGCCAGTTGGCAAGTTGTGGGGAGAAGTATCGGCAAGGGCGGCACTAAGAAAAAATCAGGCATTTTTCCTGCCTCGGATTGATACCGGGTGTCTCCGGAGCTGATACCCATTAATACCAGCACCGGAGACCCCCAACATGCATCCGAGGCAGGAAAAATGCATTTACAAACCACCATTACTTTAGCAGCTAACCGCTAAGGCAATGAAGGGGTTAACCACCCATGCCAGGCTTATTGTGGGTAGCGTGGGTAGGGTGAAGGGGGTATTTGGCCCTTGGTGGGTGTATAGGCCTTGTGGGGGGTTGCGGGTGGACTTAACCCCTTCATTACCGTAGCAGTTAATACCTCTACGGTCATGAAGGGGTTAACCCCGCCCGCTACCCACTCGCAAGGCCTAAACACCCACTGTTGTGGCTAATACCCCCTTCACCCACCCCCACAACCCACAATAAAAAAACTACACACTACACAATAAATAAATAAATATAAATATATATATATGATATATATAATACACATACAACCCCTAAACCCCCTAAAATACAGTACATATATGTAATTTTGGGGATGCACAGCAATGATAAAATAGGCCGGCGGTGGCCCTCGGGTGCTCCACGCAGGTGCCCAGGGGTCACCCCTTGCCTGCAGTACCAATTCTGTGCCCCCCAAAAATAAATAAAAAACATAAATACTTATAAATAAATACACCCCCCTCCTAACACATACAGTATAGTAATGGGTAAAATTACAATTATCCACAAATGAATAATAGTGCATTTGCCCATTTAAAATACATAAAGCAGAATAAATACAATAAATACATATTGCACTCACCCTTGCCCGGCTTCCACAATGAAGGCCATCCTCCTCTTCATCACCGTCCATGTCCCACTCCGATGCTGCAAAACATACACAAGAAAAAAAAGTGTCAATGTAATGTCCCCTAACCCCTTAATCACCTTAGTGGCTATTAACCACTATAGTAATTAAGGGGTTAACCCACAATCACCCACCACTCACCTGGAGGCCTAAACACCCTCCTCCACTACCACCCTGTGAGGCCTAATCACCCTCACTCACTACTCACCGGGAGGCCTACCCACCCTGGCTTGGGGACAATACCCCCTTCCCCCACCCCCGCTACCCACAATAAACATCACTATATTTAATAAACAATACATAACCCACCGCCTTTGCCCCCCCCCATAAATATATGATTTATTCTTTTACATACAGGGTTAATACCCCAGGCACACAGGAGTCCCCGGTGGTCCTGGCGTGTGTCAACAGGCACCACAGTGTACCAGAGGGGGGTGCCCACAGGGTCTGGAGGCCTACGGGTGGTCCCCGCAAGGCACCGTGATCCTCCAGGTGGTCCCCGTGGGTCACCGTGGGCCCCAAATTGGGTCTCCACGGGTGGGCCCGGGGATCCCCGGGGGTCCCCGTGTCAGCCTTACTGGTGTCTGAGGGTCTTGGTGATTGTGGGGCCGCCGGTTCTTCCCCGCAGGTGTCCCCCGTGGGTCCGCAGCCTTCATGTGGTCTCCAGAGGTCCCCGCAGACCTAAGGAACCAACCCTGTATGTAAAAAAAATAAACCTGTCATATACATTTAAAGAAATAAATACCACCCTCCCTCCAAACACATCCAGTACAGTAATGTGCAAAATAACTATTACCCAGATATGGATAATAGATTATTTGCCCATTATTAAACACATAAAACAGCATCAATAAAGTAAATACATAGAGTTCTACTTACCTCCTGGCAATGTGATGTGCATGCGGTCATCAAACGGCCTCCAGTGTCAAAAAAATACATAGCAAATACTTTCAAATGCCAGTTAACCCCTTAACCACCTTAGCGGTTAATAACCGTAAAAGTAATTGAGGGGTTAACCCACCCTGCCCCGATACCAACCCTTCACCCATTCATTTGTACAGTGGGTATAATCTATCTATCTATCTATCTATCTATCTATCTATCTATCTATCTATCTATCTATCTATCTATCTATCTATCTACAGTAGCGACATACTTTATTAAAGTAAATGCCGGCGGCATGCCGGGATCTACCCCAGCTGCCGCCAGTCAGAAATGCGCGCCGCCGCGTTTCCCCCACGCACCCCCCCTCCACATCGCGCGCAATTACCCCCCCAAAGACTCCCCGAACCCGGCTTCTACTCTGCCCCTCTGCTTCCCGCACCCCCGCTTACCTAGATTTGAACTCCAGGGGTGTCGGGGAAGCCTGGGGAAGCCGGGGAAGACGGGGAAGCCGGGCGCGCTTGTGACCGTGACGTCACAGTGCGCCGCCACGCGCCGCGGCTACCCGCTTCCCAGCCTCATACAGCCAGCGGCATTTGCTCGAATAAGAGCTGCCGCTGCTGTATCTATCTATCTATCTATCTATCTATCTATCTCTATATCTATATCTATATCTATCTATATCTATCTATATCTATCTATATATATGTTGTAAGGCACTCCTGGACCAAAATGCTAATGATGACCTTAAAATCCTCCCAGTGGCGAGACATTTCAAACAACACCGTCATGGCCTTTCGTCGCTGAAATGTATGCCGATTATACAAGCGAACCTATCAACACGTGGTGGGGATCGTGACAGATTGCTGCTCAGTTGGAGGCCAAAGCCATTCACGATCTGAGGACATTGTCACCTTATGGCTTGAACGAGGACTTGAGACTTAGTTGCTTTATTTAATTATTTCAACCTTATCAGTTTATCTTACATACGCTCCTTTTTTGCCTCCCCTATACACTTCTGCCACTGTCCTTGACATGGCCCTCAGTATACCCATTGGTCTTTATTGTTTATTATTATTCCCCTTTTTTTTTTCTATTTTTTTTTCTAATTTGTCTGGTTCCTTTCCCTCATTTCCTACCTTCCCCTTTCCCATTATCCTTTTGTAGTTTCCTTTGTTTTTGTCCCCCTGTATGTTGCTTCTCAACCCCCCCCTTTTTCCTTTCCCTTCCTTGCCTACACACTCATGGTTTTTATATCTTGCTTTTTATCTTTATTCAGCACTTTGGTGTTCACACTGTATTGTGCCCCCTCAGGATGCATTATCTCATGCTCATTAATGTTTTCAGTTTACCCTTAGGCTGTGCGTTTAAGCTGCGTTCATACTCTACCAGTTATTCTGGCTTTTACATGCTATACCTGCAAGCATGCGCAATGGGCTTCCATTCGCGCTCCGTGTTTCAGACTGTCAGCGCATACATGCGCAATGACTGCCCCGGTATTATATTGCCATGGCAACGTGAGACGCTCATATTCCGTCCCTGTAAGCATGCGCAATGGTGTCGCTCTCTCGCGCTCCGTGCTTTGGCATATTAGTATACATATGCGCGATGGTCCCCCTTCTGTGTTATCGCTATGACGATACTAGACGCTGTATTTCGGCGCATGGGTCTATACATTTACACTCGCGCCTGACATTGCACACCTGCGCATGCTCACGGGCTTCTGCTTTATGGTTCCCCCATACAGACACTCCGGGTCTTATAGATTGCATAGCAATGATGTCATTTAGATCGTTTTGTGTATAATTGCTTTCAGCTGATCCAGAGAGGAGGGGCAGGTTGTTAACCTATCACTGTTTCTAATGGTGTTGCATGTGGGTATATAATGGTGTCACATAAGGGTAAGCACTCCCTTGAGAAAGGTCCTGTTTCAGGACCGAAACGTCGGTTGTATGTGCCTTTTTTTTCAATACATTTATATTTGATATCAATCTGAGTGCTGTCTCGGTTCTTGCTGCGTGGTCTTGGACTCCTGGTCTGCCTGGTAAGGAATCTACATTTTATTCAATATTATATGGGACAAGCACCGGCTTTCTACCTTTATTGCGAGTGACATCTGCCTTTGTATATATATATATATATATATATATATATATATATATATATATATATATATATATATATATATATATATAAATATCTATATCTATAACCTCACACTGATGATACCCATCAAGGTTGAAACATGTCTGTGAGTGGGTTTAATGGCTTTGCATGTCATCCCAGCCTCTGTCTAAAAGCTGTGTTTAAAACAGCATGCATTGGCTTGAGGATTTGCTTGTGTAATACGAGCTTGAGACAAAAGGTGGCACTGAGTGCTCATTTGCACGTCATTTCCCAGAATCCCTTGCTGCAGTGGAGGCGCTGTATGCTGGGCGATAATGGGGAAAGACAGGGTTGCAGACCTTTCTAAGACATGAAAATGAACATACAGTAATATTTACATTTGCTTTATGCTTTACTGTGGAGGGTTTTTGTCACTTTTTTTACCCACCATAACCTTAATAATAGTGGTGATTACCTAGTCTAGTCTCAAACCCGCTTAGCCATTAAGACCAACCTCACACTGATGATACCCATCAAGGTTGAAACATATCTGTGAGTGGGTTTAATGGCTTTGCATCTCATCACAGCCTCTGTCTAAAAGCTGTATTTAAAACAGCATGCATTGGATTGAGGATTTGCTTGTGTAATACGAGCTTGAGACAAAAGGTGGCACTGAGTGCTCATTTGCATGTCATTTCCCAGAATCCCTTGCTGCAGTGGAAGCACTGTATGCTGGGCGATAATGGGGAAAGACAGGGTTGAAGACCTGTCTAAGACATGCAAATGAACATACAGTAATATTTACAGTTGCTATATCTATATATATATATATATATATATATATATATATATATATATATATATATATATATATATATAACACAAAATTACATATAAATGGTTAAGGATTACACAAAAATGCAGAAATACAAACATGAAATCACAATCTCAAAATCAGCACATTGCACCAGAAAATTAAACCAGCAGCACTTTGCAAAATATATTATATCTCATTTCCCAACCAAATAGCACCTAGACAAATAAATATATCCCAAATGGCAATCAAACAATTGCATTTTAGTGTGTACAGGATGCAATTAATCTGTGCATCATGTAAAACTACTGTATGCCAAATCGATGTTCAAAATAATGCCATGCAAACAATCAAATTAAAACTAAGCAAATAAACATCAATTTTGAAACCATCAATCAATTAATCAAATCAACAATCAATTACAATCAAATACAAATCTATTACACAATTCACTATTTAATGCCTAAAACCAAACCATTGTGAAAAATATTCAACTTCAAAGTAACCACCATCATACAAAATCTAACTACTAAAAATAAGGCAATATTAAAAAGCAAGCCCCTGAAAGAAATAATGGCAAAGACCATTAAAAATTACATGTAACTAAATAAAAATTACATTACACATACCAATTTCTATATAAAGCTGCAAAATACATTTTAAAAACATCAAAAGAACCTAAAGAAACATTTGCAAAACAATAATTTATTATCCCTGTATGTCTAGCCATATACATATACATACATCCATACAGGGGCAATAAATGAGCATAAAAAACAATGACATTACATCAACAACTACAATACAACCATTCAGTGTCCCTGTATGTATGTATATCCATAGGGACATGCATAAATCCAGGGCCAATAAATGGACATTAAAAAAATCACATTAATTTTTTTTTTCAAAAATTTGTAAAAGTTACATAAAATAAATTTCTTTTGTTTACTTACCATTAGATGGCCCACTCACCGACTCCCGGGGAACCGGATGCTCTCGAACCAACAATCCATAGGTAACCATAAAATAAAAAACCATTACAATCCAAGTGTGTGTCTTCTTTCTTTTATTTGTAATCCATACTGTCACGGTGGTCTTCATCTGTCTTCTTTCTTCTTCCGGGGTCTTCTGGGGTCTTCTAACCTTTTTGCGCCACGCCCTGGTCCTCTTCTTGGGAGGGAAGGTACTTCCTCCTCGGCGACTGGCTTAAAAATGAGACAACATAAGCTTTTATAGGCCTATGATGTTACATTTTCATCATATGGTTTCCACGGCCCTGATTGGCAGTGAAAACCATGTGATTTTGTCAAAAAAAAATTGTTGACGTCATTGAAAGGAAATGACGCCAGCCAATCAGAATGGCTGTGCATCATTTGCCTTTAAGATGACATCAACAAAAGCAAGATGGCCACCGTCACATGGTACGGGAGACAATCAGAGAGTGGGAACTCAATCCCAACTCTGATTGGCTATAGTATATCATGTGACAGACGCTTGGGGGAGAAAGGATGTGACGTCATCCAAAGCCTGTCACATGGTACTTGAGCCAATCAGAGTTGAGATCACAAAAGCTAACTACCAAACTGAGACGTTTTTTTTTTATAAAGCGCCAGGACGGCGGGAAACGCGTCAGAGTGTGTTTTTAGCTCTCTCATGGGCATGACTTTTTGAATAAACCTTTTATTATTTTTTCCACCTTTGATCTGCCTCCAGGTCTTTTGCTGCAGTGCTCCTTGTTTCTCTCTCTACATTTACTTTGGACTTGAATGACGGGATGCATGCCAGGATGAATACACAAACAGCTGTCCGTGAGTACTAATGGATTTTTCCTGTTGTTGGCTTACTGCCTATGGAAGATACACGGAATTGGCCTAGAGTAGCTGGTTGTTATTTGACTCCACGGGTTTCCCCTTCATTGTGGGATACCCATTGGCTTCTAATCCAGTGCTTTAACCATTTGGTCATTTATAAAGCTTATGATTATATTGCATCCTACAAGTTATTACAAAAGGATTTAGAAGATGTTCATTTGATATTTTGGACGTTGATTAGTTCCTGTTGCATCACAGGGGGAATCGTTTCTCCATTACATATTTACTATATATGCTCAGTCAGCCCCCTGGCAAGATAGCTGAGCATAACACTTCACATCGTACGAAGTGCTTACTGCATTCCCTGCCTCCGTGTCTTGTTCCTGGTATTCCCATCTTGTTCTTTGTCTTCATCTTGGCTTCACCTGTACTCCATACCTCTCTACTCCTGACCCCGGATTACCAACGACGATCCGCACCTCTACAACCCTGACCACTGCAAAGTACCTACTACGATCCCCACCTCTCCAACCTTGACCTTGGCAAGTACCTTCTACTACTCTGCCCTCTATAACCCTGACCCGGCTACCCACAACCAATCTACACTTCGGACGCACTCTCGCGGCTGGACGTTGGTGTTTTTCAATCCCCACCTCGCCCTCACAGTCACGCCTGTTTGTGGTGAGCACTCCATTACAATATGCTCAGCCCCACAAACATTTACCCCGCTGAGGTGGGGCGAGCCTTGAACATGCACGCTAGCATGTTATCCAATATTGAAAAATATTTAGAACAAAATTACCGACACATGGAGTTGCTGCAACAAAACCTCCTGTATCTCACCGACTGGGTGCAAACCCTCCTCCTAGTCCTGTCCCTTCGGGGGCTTCTGTTCCTGTCCTTACTTCAGTGTCCATGACCACGACCTCTGAACCACGACTTTCTACATCCAATTGCTATTGTGGCGACCCGCATGTGTGCCGAGTGTTTTTTGAACGAATGTTTCATTCAATTCGAGTTAATGTCTTCTCGATTTATTTCTCAAACATCCAAAGAGGTGTACATTTTTTCACTGTTTACCGATGATGCTCTGGCCTGGGCCTCGCCCATCTGGGAATGGAGATTGGATCTCACCTACGATATCGCACGATTCACCCGGGAATTCCGCAGAGTGATCGACAAGCCAGGCCGCAAGGTAACTGCGACTTCATCTCTTTTTCACATTTCCCAGGGAAACCGCCCTTTTGCTAGATAAGCTCTTGAGTTTCGCACCATAGCCACTGAGACCGAAAGGAACGACGAGGCATTGACGGCCACCTTATGGCAAGGTCTTAAGGACCTAAAGGAAGCACTTGCTGCACTATAACAATCCCCCGATCTCGAAGAACCTATCGCCCTATGCATCCGCGTTGACCAACGATTGCAGGAGAGGAGATCTGAAAGACTCCGTCACCGGCAAGCTACTCCAAGATTCCACAGTCTCTATACGGGTACGACTGAACCGCTCCCTCCAGATATCCAGGAGCCCATGCAACTTGGCGCAAGAAGTTGTCCTCCAGTTAGAAACAGCGCCGATGCAACGCCAGTCTCTGCCTGTACTGTGGAAACTCCGGGCATCATGTACTCATTTGCCCCCACAAGCTGGGAAACGCCAACTCCCAGTGAGAGCCAGGGGAATCACAATGGGAACACCTTCTACCTCCCCTACCAAAGGTAAAATATTGACAACTAGGATCCTAGTTCCGTTACGCTAACTGTCAAGAATTTTCACACCACTGCCCTAGCCTTTTTGGATTTCGGGTCGGGAGGCAATTTCATTGATCAGGGGTTTGCTGAGAGGAACAATATTACCCTCCTGCACAAGAAATGTTCTGTTGGTTTATAGGCTATTGACGGTCGACCTGTACAACCGCCATTCATCTCTTTACAGACCATTCCCTTACAATTACCGACAGGAGAGGACCATACAGAAAAGATCCAGCTGGATGCCATCCACAACCCATCGGTCGACGTGATCCTAGGTGTTACATGGCTCCAACTACACAACCCACGTATAGACTGGAGGGACGCGGAACCATTCCTGTGGAGTTCCCTATGCTTCAAGAACTGCGTCATGCCTGTCAAGAGACTATGTGGGGTTTCCGTACCTGGAGAAAAGAAGATAAGCCTACCTGGCACTAACACGGAATTCCGCGACATCTTTGATAAGATAAAAAAAACAGTAATAATAGTTCCAGCACTCACTGACTGGTAGAATGAATCTCAAGAGTAGGTAATTGCCAAATCAAAAAAAGATATTTAATGTCAACACAAGTCAAATCCACGGAGCGATGTGACCAACACAAAGCGTCTCAAATACATACTGCAAAAAAACATAGTATGCAAAAAACAGAATATCACACAATGGGAGGTGGGGGTGGGGTGGAGGGAGAAACAAGGGGTGGGGGCAAAAAATGGGGATAAGCAGGGGGGCAACGTTTCAGGGACAAACCCCTTCCTCAGGCCCGTTCCCTCAGGACCCCAAAAGGGGACACAGAGGTACTTCCCTTCCCCAAAGCCCCAACACAATGAAACAGCAACCCTAGCAGATTAAGCACACAAAGCACCTCTAAGTAATCAATCTAAGAGTATGACAAAGAAAAAGTAGAGAGAATATAACTAGTGTGAAATCAGACCACAGGGTATAAGACATCTAGCATAATCACGAGCACTTCTCCTCTCCTGTTGCAAGGGTGACTTGTGTTGACATTAAATACCTTTTTTTGATTTGGCAATTACTTACTCTTGAGATTCATTCTACTAGTAATTGAGTGCTGGAACTATTATTACTGTTTTGTAATTTTTTAGAAGGAATTGTGTCCTTCTTTTTGTTCCTTTATTTGCACCCTGCAACCTGCATGAGATTATCTTATTTTTTGAGTGCTGTCTAGCACTTGTTTTTTCTCTTTATCTTTCATAAGGTACGATCGGAGGTACTACCGCCCCATCGCTCATTCGATTGCCCTATCGACCTGCTGCTCGTCTCGGAGCATCCAAGAGGATGCTCCTACCTGCTCTCCCTTCAGGAGACCAAAGCCATGAAGGAGTATATTCATTAGAACCTACAAAAGAGGTTCATTCATAAAACTTCCTCTCCCACCGGAGCAGGCTTCTTCTTTGTAAAAAAGAAAGACGGATCCTTACGACCCTGCATCGACTATAGAGGTCTCAACAAGATCACCATCAAGAATCGATACAGTACCCTCTACCGCTGATCTCGGAGCTCTTCGATCGTGTACAGGGGGCTACTGTCTTCACCAAATTGGACCTGCGTGGAGCCTAAAATTTGTTAAGAATCCGCCATGGTGACAAATAGAAGACGGCCTTCAATATTCGGGACGGCCATTATGAGTACCTCGTTATGCCATTCGGCCTCTGCAACGCTCCTGCCGTTTTCCAGGATTTCATTAACAACATTTTCAGAGCTCTTCTCAACAAATATGTCATAGTCTATTTGGACGACATAATGATTTTTCCAAGTCTCTAAAGGAACATTTGGGTCATGTCAACAGGTACTTCAATGCCTACATGAAAACCACCTGCACCAAACTAGAAAAATGTCAGTTCCATCAAACCACAACCGCCTGTTTGGGGTACATTATCTCTGACACTGGCCTTGCCATGGATCCAGCCAAGGTGAAAGCGATCCTGGATTGGCCTCGTCCCACAACTTTTAAAGCCATACAACGCTTCCTGGGCTTCACCAATTACTACCACAGATTCATCCAGAATTTTTCTTCTGAGGTAGCACCCATTACGGCCATGACAAAAAATGTGCAGAAACTACTTCATGGTCTTCGGCGCCCATTGAAGCCTTTGACC
This sequence comes from Ascaphus truei, assembly GCF_040206685.1. Lineage (NCBI taxonomy): Eukaryota > Metazoa > Chordata > Amphibia > Anura > Ascaphidae > Ascaphus > Ascaphus truei. The sequence goes on from NC_134483.1 coordinate 367,423,194, forward strand.
ACCTAAAAACCGCCTTCGTTTTGGCACCCATCGTCATATATCCGTACCCCAACCTTCCTTTCACTTTAGAAGTAGATGCATCTGACATTGGGGCTGGAGCTATTCTGTCACAGAGTAAGTCTCCCCAAGCCAGACTCCATCCATGCGCATTTTTTTTTCAAAAAAGAGTCTCCCGCTGAGCAGAATTATGACATAGGTAACTGGGAACTCCAGCCATCAAATTGGCTTTAGATGAGTTGAGACACCTCCTAGAGGCCTTGGAGAACTCAATTACCATTTTGACTGAAAACAAAAATCGGCTTGATATCAAAGGCGCGCCTAGGGGCTCACTTTTTTTTCCTGTTTCAATTTTATTATCTCATAATTACTGGGCTCAAAGAATATGAAGGCTGACGCCCTCTGCCATCAGTTTTTGGTGGAGGGCAAGTCTGAGGACCGACAGGAGACCATACTCCCCTCTAAATGCATACTTTCCACCAACATTTTCGATGCCTTGGAGAATATTGTTCAAGATCAGTCTCACATCCCTGAGGGTTTCGAAGTCCCAGAGGGTTGCTAATTTACTGCATCGGACTATTGGGGGAATGTACTGGAATAGGGTCATTCTTCCAAATCATCAGGACATCCAGGTACTAGGAGAACTACCGTGAAATAGCTAACTAACTTATCAATAATGGCGCTCTAAATATGCCATCGTGTGCAGATTCTAACGTGAAAATTTAACCAACAGTGATAATTATACTAATATAAAAAAGAAAACATTTTTAAAAAAAATTGTGATACTTATACAAACACAGTAAACGAATGCCGCTGTAACCCGGTGTAGGATTGCTCTCTCAATCCTCGTGGTAGACAGAAAGGTGTAGATCATCAGGAAGCACAAACATGTGAAAAACAGAAAGATATTCTGATGGTGCAATATTGTAAAAACAACAGTGTGGAAGTTAAGGTATCAGGTCCATATGTAGAGTACTCACAAACGTGAGATGTATAGTAGAAACGTAAAGGTATCTTTGGATGGTGCTCTGCCAGCAATGTGGTCAGGATATGAATCGTCACCATAGAATTGTACACTCCAGTGGACCTTAGTATAAAATAAAATCGGACATACTGTAGTGCAGACTGTATATAGTATTTATAAAAGGTAAGTAAAATCCAATACACTCACATGATGGAAAGTGCAAAAAAAGCATTTAGATCTCACACAGTGGATCTCGGCAGCACGATAATTGGTGTTTCTGCTTTCCCTCTGGCATGGCGTGCGTGTCACAGATGCGTCTCACCGATACCGGAAGTGACGTCATCCACTTCCAGAGGTTCCGGCCAGTTGGTCAACGTCACTCTACGCGTTTCACCTTCTTAGATTTCATCAGGACTTTATTCTGCTGAAGGGTCTTCCCAAAGCTTCCAAACTGGCAGAGGTCTTTATTAAGGAAACGTTTCGTCTCCACAGGGTACCACAGGTAATAGTTTCCAATCAGGGCTCAAAATTAATTTCAAAGTTTTGGCGCTCATTCTCTCAGCAATTAGGGATCTCACTTAATTTATCCTCGGTCTACCACCCCCAGAACAACGGTCAGATGGAGCGAACTAACTAGTCACTAGAGTAGTTAATTCGATGCTTTGTCTCGGACACCCAGGATGACTAGACTGACCTTTTGCCCTGGGGCGAGTTCGCGCACAATAATCTTCGCAGTGAATCTACTCTGGAGTCGCACTTCTTCATCAACTACTGCTGCGACACACTTTATTCGAGCAAATACCCAGTATGTACCTGGCAGATACCTGGAATGCGCCGCTCCTCACCTCTGACAAGCCCCGTTGCGTTTGCCTTCCCAGCCTGGGTTCATGCCTGGCTGACGGGCGGCTGATCTGTTAAATGATAATGATTAGGATTTAATAGGCTGCAATGCTTCGCGTGTCTACCAGATGGCATAAATTCATGAATTGTAATGCAGTATATATATATATATACTGTGCAGTATTGCAGCCAGTGGGAATAAAATGCTTCAATCCCTGCCTGGAAAATAACTCAATGCACTCGGGCAGAAAACAGTCACAAACCTCAATACACCCGGGTAAACCCGAATTCGTGGGACTAGCCGAGCTCGAATAAAGTGTGTCGCCAGTGTATGGTTTCCACCTGTCTCTTCTTCCCATCTCAACACCCAGATCTGTGGTGCCAGCAGCAGACAACAGAGTACATTGGCTGCAGAACTCTTGGAAGAGGATTCAAGGTAATTTTAGGATTGCAACTTCCAGACAAAAGATTCAAGCAGACCATCACCGACGGAAGATCCTGGAATACAGCCCTGGAGACAAGTTGTGGCTACCCTCAGAAAATATTTGTCTTAAGGTCCCCACACTTAAATTGGCACAGAGATTTATTGACCCTTTCACCATCATGGAAAAAATCAACCCGGAATCATACCGCTTACGCCTCCCATCCTTCATGAGAATTCCGTCTGTGTTTCACACTTCACTACTGAAGCCCAATATCCGGCCTTCTCTATCTGTTCCTCCACCCTCACCTCCTGAACCTCTCCTCATAAGGGGCCAACAGGATTTTGAGGTACAGTCTGTGCTGGCCTCCAGGGTGTCCAGAGGAGCCTTGCAGTACCTCGTGCACTCGAGGGGTTATGGCCCCATGGAACGTTCCTGGATCTCCCGGCATCTCCTACATGCCCCCAGACTCATCCGGGCCTTCCATTAAAAGTACCCTCACAAGCCATCTCTGAGATGCCCAGTGGTCGCTCTTGAAGGGGGGTACTGTAAGGATCTGTGGGGGTTGGGGTCATGCACCCACAAGACAAGCTTACCTCAACACGCAATCGGGTGTCTCGCCGAGCCCTCTCTCCTTGGTACCTGCCGCGGCTCATCACAGCCATCCATAGGTCTCGGCCCACATGTTTTCACCGCACGGCTGGAGAGACTGTCTCCACGGGTCACGCCTCCGGGCTCCACCCCCGTGATCCCCTCGGTGGCAGTGGACAGCACACGTGGACTTTGTGTGGGCAGCGTGCGCACACAATCAAACAGATCCTGGCTTCCCTGCAACTCACCACGACTGTCACGGACTCCTCCCCCACCTCTCACAGTACTGCTTACTGGTAAGCCTTTCCCCTGCAGCCTGGCTATTGTACTATATATACTCAGTCAGCCCTTGGAAAGATGGCTGAGCATAACACTTCACAGCATACAAAGTGCTTACCGCTAAGGTAATGAAGGGGTTTGCTCCATCCGCAACCCCCCTGCAAGATTAAACACCCACCAAGGGCCAAATACCACCATCACCCAACCCCACTGCCCACAATAAACATGGCACTGGTAGTTAACCCCTTCATTGCCTAAAAGGTTAGCCTCTAAGGTAATGAAGTTGCCTGTAAATGCATTTTTTTTGCATGGGATTCATATCAGGGGTCTCTGGAGAAGTATATTAATAGGTATCAGCTCTGAAGACAAGATAATCCGGAGGATAAAAGCGGAGCACAACTGTAGAAAAAATGGGGGCTAAACACAAGTGATGAAGTTAAAAAACACACAATCAAGTACTCTGACGCGTTTCGGGCGAGAGGCCCTTTGTCAAAGAGTATGCTCACGTCCAAAGTAGCCCGCGCAGTTATAGAGGATCCCCCGCCCCAAACGGGGAGTGACGCGCGATGTAATGGCACGAAAACCCCCGCAGACAAACCCATCAGCCAAGGAACGAATATGTTGTCTCTCACCTGTATGTACATTTTGAAAGGATTTCATGGGTGTCCATATCTACAAAGGTTACAATTACCACACCTAAAAAAAAACCTCAGTGTTTTCTTGATGGTATCTTTTTGCGGAGTAAAAAGGCTCGGTGAGATATGACTCCCAATAGTCCTCGCCTATCTGAAAACTATCCTGGGATTGGACTTGGTATAACTCTCCAAATCTTTGTCCAGTCTCAAAATCTCCCAGTGTCTATTTAGGATGGTTCTGATTTGATCGGCTTGTTTAGAGAATGTGGTTATAAATAACGGTATATCTTTGTTCAAGTGCGTCCGAGAGTATGCCTTCCCCTTATTATTATTATACTTTATAGTTTTTGCTTTACCCAGTAATTCCGCTCTATCAGTGTGTAGAACCTGTTCAAAGGCCACCCCAATGTCACTGTCACTATAGCTACGATCTTTAAATCTCAATCTAAGTTGTTTTACAGTAAGTTGTTCAGCCTCTACTGAGAAGGATTCTTCCGTGGAACAGATCCTTCTCAGTCTCAGCTCTGAAGACACCCGGCATCAATCCGATGCAGGAAAAATGCATTTTTTTCTAAATCCTCTCTCACTGCCTCTCAGTTGCTTCTCACCAGCCTCACGCCAACTTTTCCTGGTGTGAGGATTTTGGGAGAAACTTGCCATTCTAGAGCCACGATTAGCCTCGATAAACTAATTGAGGCTACTACAATTGCACGAGTTACAAAACCTGCAGATAAGTAGCTTTTCGCCGCTCACCCAGTAATGTGTTTTGGACGGCAGGACAAAATGGCAATCATGCCTTTTTGGCCCACTTATCGAGGCTTACTGAATAGCAGTAGGAATTTTAGCCGAAAAGGCCTCGATATGTGGGTTATCGAGGCTTATAGAATAGACCCCAAAGAATTTTTTTTAAGCGAAACTTCTTTGCTGGCACCTACACTACCGACACACTTTATTGCTCATCGGCCAGATCCGCAAGCCGGGAGATTTCCCGGCTTGCTAGTGGCCGCCCCTCGGCGTGCCGCGCGTCACCGACGCGCGGTCACGCGTCATCGGGAGCCTGCGCCCCCTGCACGCGCGTCCAGGGCTCCCCGAGGGAGCCCTGGTGTCCCGCGATGTGGGGGACGGCGGCAGGGGGTTCCGGGGGACCCGGCGGACCCGGCAGTGGGAGGGAGAGCGCCCCGATCGGAGGGCGCTCTTCCGCTGCTTCGGCGCGCGCCCGTCACCCTCCGGCGCGCGCCAGGCTACTGCTGCGGCCGAGAACGGGCAAATGCTCGAATAAACTCGGCTGCAGCAGTACCACAATTTTGCTTGCAGTAAATCGCCTTCAAGTTGACGGAAGTAATGAAACGAAAGTGACGTCACTGCTGGCAGAAGAGGTGGTCAGCAGTGTCACTGTTAGCAGCTCGCAGAGGCCTCCTGCACTCCTTCTATCCCCCACACACCTGCAACGTAGCCACCGGTGCTGTGCGCTTGTGCAGGGCTGCGTCATACGGAACTTCTGAAAGTCCACTCACAGAGACACAAACACACACACACAGAGACACACACACACACACACACACAGATACACACACACAGAGAGACACACAAACACACAAAAATCATACACACACAAAGAATTCACAGTCACTATAAATATAGAAGTGCAAATAGCTCAAAAATACGTGCGTTCTAAATCAAACTTCTTTGTGTTTGGGCAATTAAATTGTGTTTTGATTGTTAATGAAAAACATCGCCATCACAAATACAATTTCTGTGACAAAACAGTGACAAAGCAGTTTCACTTAAAATGCGCGTGCTCGGCACACACTTTTTTTTACTGATCTGCACTATGGTGTTTCACTTTCTCTTCCTCTGATGTCTTTACTCTATAAGATATTCAGAACCCCAAATTAAGAAAAGAGCCACAAGTAGGCACTGTTGCAGGAGCCAAGGCTCCTCTGACATTTACCTTTTTGTTAAGACATCTGCACTATGATATTTTCTTTTTTTTTTATGGTTATTTCCCTCGCTCCCCCTGGATTTTGAAGACCCATATGTAAATCCACCATTGTTTTACTAACTAATGTACTGTACAGTGCCTTGGATAAGGGTGCTATATAAATGTTGTTATAAATGTTGTTATAAATAAATGCATGTATTTTGTACAGGTATATTGCAAGAATTTATTGAAATGAAATGTTTCACAATGTACAGTATACAGAGGCAATGTGTTTCACATAAGAACAAGGGTTTTTAAAATAAACAATTGTGATTGCAATATTATAGTGAAATTTGTTGTTAAAAATGTTCATACATTGTAACAGATTTGTCCTCTCCCTTAAGTAATGTTGCATGATCTTAGAGTTAACCCTAAAAAAGTAATTGAACATGACAAATATTTGTGTGTAAAAAATATTAATATTAAAATATTACTATTTGTATTAAGTAGTTATGCTTTTCAATAGCATCACCATCATCAACAAAGATATGTATTGTGCCATCTGGTGGACAGATACTGAATTGCAATTAAAATGTAAACAAAACCACAGTATGGTCTAATTTTGTAGGCTTTCAACAGCAAGCTACTGTACAGTAGTGGTAAACCAAGTCTTCCTGCGAGAGAAATCTCACAGCTTGCCACAATGCAAGAAACATTAAATCTTGATAGAGGTATATCTCTACCTATATCTATGGGATTAAAAATGCTTGTAGATCTATTGAGAAAAGGAAAATCATATCACAATTGTATAAACATTTTATTGGTTTGGGGTGCTTTGCTACTCTGTAAGCACTTCTCGCATGTCCAATTCATATGGAAAATGCTTTTTTTAGACACGATTTAGCTCTGGCTCTTCTAATCAAATTGGTTTAGTCCATTATTTGACAATTCTTTGGAATTCTCGTAGTTTAATGGTAGCGAGGTAGGCTCAAGAGATGAGGTTATGCATCCTTACATGCCACAAAACCAATTTCTGGACTGAAGAACATGAACTGACTTACTGTATATGTGTCAAGTATTCCATATTAATGTAAGCCATTTACACTTAAATTAAAATCATGATGTACATTGTAAAAAATATTTGGTCCCCTATAGAAATATCAATACACCACAAAACAGTGCATTGAAACTATCATTCCAACTAATATGGCTAAAAATAATAATAATAATAATAATAATAATAATAATAATAGTAAAGATTATTATTATTATTATTATTATTATTATTATTATTATTATTATTATTATTATCATTATTATTATTATCATTAATTTTATTATTATTATTATTATTATTATTATTATTTTCATTTTTATTATTAATAACAACAGCAATTAATATTATCATTAAGGATTCAAATATTTATCTTGTATAGATACACTGACAGTGTATGCAGGGCTGTACATATAATCTTTGCAGGCATGAGTCACTGCACTGTAGAGGTTGTAATTTTGAGGGGGTTTATAAAGTGACTTGTCTAAGGTAATGAGATCAAACAGGGATTTAAAACAGGCTCCGCTGCAGTGCCATTGTTTGTAGAGTTAGTGCATTTACAGTACTCACTGCACCACTCCTTACATGCCCCACAGTAATGTGAAATCCTCAGTGCAATCGTTAAAAACCCACATATCCTGGTGTGTGACCAGCTGCGGAGCAGAGCAGACATGCAGCTTGTGGTCTCCAGGCCCAAGACCCTCATAAATAGCCTACAGCATTAGGAAAAAACAAACAAAAACAAAAAAACAGGCTTCCCACAATCGTGGACTACCTTGACTTTAGGGGGGGGAAGAATAGTGAAAAACACCATTCCCCCCCTCCCAATATCAACCCCTCAAGATGCTGAGTACTTGCTCCAGGCACTGAGTGAAGAGTCAGGGAGGTGGTGATAGAAGTTGGTCAGTATTGAGATCCGCTCCAGGAGACATCATGTTTATGTTGTCCGCTCAAGAGATCTGTCATTGGGCCCTTCAAAATGAAAAATCTCCTCACCAGGTGGTCGCGGTGGGGGATTTTCCAGTCACCACCCTCCATGGGCAGTCTGCAACATCCTAGCAGATTTCCTGGATTTGCTCACACCCGGTATATAGGCCGCAAGTAGCATCCTTCCTATTGCTGGACTATTGTCTTAATAAGTGCTGGCTGTGAAATACAGGAGGAAGATACCCCCGTGGCCCTGCATTTCAAGAACACTCCACCCACGGGTTGCTCACTGATCTTTCCAGATTTGCCCATACCCATGGCCGCTTCAAGTCCGGAAGCCCTGGCCGGGGTGCAGTATCAAGCAGAAGCCCCACGTCCTTCCTACACCCTTAGGACATATGATGCCCTGCTCAGGGGGCATTTGTTAATCTATTCTGAACCACATCTACCCAGGGTGACATTCAGTCTAGGAACAACGCTGGAGGCGCCCCTCCGAGCGGAGACCCCACACCCGCTATATACCCCCAGCAGGTATGAGATTAGTCCCGGGCTAACCCCTAGCCTCAGACTGGAATGCCCAAGCCGCCTGTCCACTAGTGGCTCCGACTTGAAAGTAATGCTACCCCAATTAGTAGAAGCCCTAATGATATCTTTCCAGTCCCAGAACTATAGAAAGTTCAAGGCCTTCTCCAGAATAACACCCACACCCATAGGGGAGGAAGGATTTGAGGCATGGAAAGATCATGCCCTACATGTGCTCAACGAGTGGTCTTGTTCAGAGGCCGTCAAGAGGCAAAGGATAGTTGAGTGTCTACTCTCTCCCGCGGCCCAAATTGTGCAAATGCACGTGAGACTGAGGGATAAGTCACCAGCCAGGAGCTGATTGAACTTCTCACTCAAGCCTATACCAGTAAGGACAACCAAGATAGGTTGTTGGCCCAGTTCTGGGCTCTACGCCAACAGGAAGGGGAAGAGTTGTCAGCATTTACCCGACACTTGGAGCTATCCCTATGAGGGTTACTCTCTAAAAAGTTCATCCTGGCCACAGTGGTGAATGAGTATAGACTTAAACAGCTCCTTAAAGGATCTCTGCCATTACACCCCATCGGACACCTGATGTGAGGCGCCTCTCGAGCTGCAAAACCCCCAGGTTTATGGAGTTTTTGAGCCACATAAGGGAAAAAGAAGTTCAAGTACACTTCCACACTCCACACAAAGTGGAGACCAAAGGGGCATCTGCTCCGAAGCTCAAGGAGGCAGAAAGAATTGAGGATGACCCTCCTCCCAAGGTGCCTGCCTCTGCACCCAGGGTGACCAGGAGAGAGATTCCTACCTCCCAGACAGATGCAAACTAGGGTATCATCTGCTACAACTGTTGACAGGAGGGGCATTACTCTCGGGACTGTCCAAAGCCCAAGAAATCCAATCCTAAGGTCATGACCTGCAAGGTGCAATCGACAGAAACACCCTCCATGTCATCGGAGACCGCCCCAGTGCCTAGCCCTGATGAAGCATCCCCACCAGCCGCCTGCAGCCGCGTGGGACCGGATGCTATTATGAGTCCTCGTGGAAGGTATCTACTCATCAGCTTTGCTGGATACTGGGTCAAAAGTGACCATCATATACCGACCCTTCTTCAACCAAAATCTTAAGCACCTGTCCATGCAGTCAGCAGAGGAGATAAAGCTGTGGGGTCTCAGTAATGAGGACTACCCCATCATCGGTGTTGTAAAGGTATGGCTAGATATACCATAGCTTCTGCTTGGCGGCGGCTCCCCCAGGCTTGTGCACAGCCCGGTTTAAGCCCTCCGTTACATTTCCTACCAGGGTCCGGTTTGCACGAGCACACAGATGTCTGTCAGGGTGTTTGCTGATTTGTCAGTCGCCGGTTTGGTGGAGTATGTTGGCTTATAGTGATCAGCATTCATCACCATGGATGTGGAGGCTTTGATATGCCCCGAGCCACGAGAGCATCCAAGCTCCCAAATGATCTTGGGGACCAATGCCGATGTGGTGCGGACGGTGATCGAAGCTTATCTACAGGAGGCCGGCGAACTACCACTGTCTTCTCTACGGATCCATCCGGTACTAAAGGAAGAGTGCTGAAGAGTCTCTGCCCAGGAAGGATATGGTGACCTATTCAATCACACAGTTGGGTTGGCAGAGATTCCACCATGGGGAGTAAAGTGCATGAACGCAGTGTGCTGGTACCCTGGTCGTGATGAGTCTGACCATTACTTCTGTCTAGAATGTACGACCGAGGAAGACGTAAAGAGAGGGTACATCGTGACAAAGGTACGAGAGTGGATGTCATCAATTCTGGCGAAGATCAAAGTGTTCATCCAGAAAATCTCCCCTTACACTATGCCCTTTGACCAAGGTCAAAGACTGGGCTGAATATTTTAAATTTAGTGTGTCTGTCCTTTTTTGGCTATTATGCCTAATAAATAAACTCATTTTTTGCATCAAGCCCTCTTTATTATTTTGGCAGTGCTCTGCTCTTTCACTACTATTTTTTGACCTTCTCCCTGCATTGTAGCACGCACCGGCACTTCATACACGGAGCAGCTGATCCATCTGAGAGGATTTCCTTCACTAGCTGCGTGTGTCTTGGTCATTGCCAGTGTGCAGCCGATAACCCCTTCCCTCACCTGCTCCGGGACATTCCAGCATTGACGGACCCAGCTTGGAGGTTTTGAGTGTGTCGTCCTCCCCACCAACAGCCGCCACTTACCCCCCTGCAGCAACGGACCGGTTCATCAGGAGATTTCCAGCAGGCACCCGGTTAGACGGCCAGAGACTCTGCTTGCAGGGCTCCATTACACCTGTCAGTCTCCTTCACCGGGTCTGCCGCACGTTCAGCCGAGGAGGTTAATACCAGCCATCATCTCCTCCCCGGGGGGGTGTGCTCCATCGGCGTGGGGATATCGTTTCCAACGGCTCCAAACAGGTGAGGTGGGGGTATTCAGGCCCGCACATACCATCGGCATACCAATTGGGACACCCTTACCGTTTATTTACTCAGTATTTGGTTCTACACTGGCGACACACTTTATTCGAGCTCGGCTAGTCCCACGAATTCGGGTATACCCGGGTGTATTGAGGTTTGTGACTGTTTTCTGCCCGAGTGCATTGGGTTATTTTCCAGGCAGGGATTGAAGCATTTTATTCCCGCTGGCTGCAATACTGCACAGTTTATATATATATACTGCATTACAATTCATGAATTTATGCCATCTGGTAGACACGCGAAGCATTGCAGCCTATTAAATCCTAATCATTATCATTTAACAGATCAGCCGCCCGTCAGCCAGGCATGAACCCAGGCTGGGAAGGCAAATGCAACGGGGCTTGTCAGAGGTGAGGAGCGGCGCATTCCAGGTATCTGCCAGGTACATACTGGGTATTTGCTCGAATAAAGTGTGTCGGTGCAGTATATTAAGTGCTTATTTTTCACTGACTGCCTGGCATATTTGTAGCACCACCAGGGGATCATCCCCATTTTTCTCACATGGGCTGAATATACCCAATTACTCCCATCGAGAAAGGCATTTGGGGTGCCCCAGCAACAATACAGCGGTTGATGGAGAAAACCATTGGAGATATGAACCCCCGGGAGTTCCTAGTGTACGTGGACGATATCATGGTTTTCGGCACGAGGAATGTCTGCTGAAGGTGCTCGATCGGTTGGGCAAAGAAGGCTTGAAGTTGTCTCTGGAAAAATGCCAGTTCTGCCATATGTCAGTGATCTACGTGGGACACATAGCGTTCTCAGATGGGATAGCTACCGATAGCTACTGACCCCGCTAAGGTTGAAGCCATGATGAAACCTGATGAAACCTTCATGGTGAAAGACGTAGAGTGGCAGTCTATTGCAGTCAGCAGAGGGATTCACTGGAGGACTCCAGCCCGCTCACCTCCCTGCTTCCGGCGATGCCAAGCGTGAGAGATGTGAGACGCATGGACCCAAGAGCAAGGCAAGGGAAAGACGCGTGTAGAGCTGTCAGCTGACCAACAGCATCCTTTCCAGCCTCAGAGGGATCCGTTCTTATCCTCACCATAACGGGCGCAGCATAACAGTCTACTTGCGGGAGCGGACACACATTTGACGGGGATATTATTCCAATCTGCTTGATTTGATTTGCAGAATGTGAGTGCAAATTTTTATATTGATTTTACAGATAAAAGTCGGAACAGTCTGCACTATGTTCTGTGTTTCTTTTTCATCCTGCTAAGGTCCCACCACATTTATTCAAGGGTGATTTGGATGTTAACCACCAATCTAACAAAGATACCTTTACATACACGAGTCCTTTGAGAAATCTGTAAGTTGAAATCTCATTGGGCTATTTTATTCTAAGAACCATACCACTTGAACAGACATACAGTATTTGCACTATATGCTTGTGTTTGCTCTCTTCTATATATACCTGCGCTCCCCAGTATCCAGTTACCTGACATCCAATAGTGGCAGGCACTAATTCAATATTTGAACCGATTGCAACATTTTTGGATACAATGATAAGATCGATCATCCCCATGGGCCCTTCCTATGTACAGGATACCCCCAAGTTCCTACTGCATCGTAGGACCTTAAATATCAACACACCAGGGGTGCTCCATGTCACTTTTTGGATGTGGACAGCCTCTACACCTCCATCACACATCATGAAGGGGTGGAGGCTGTCCGCTTCTATCTTGCTCAGACACAATCCTTTTCTGACCAAGAACAAGATGTATTGCTAACACTATTGAAGTTGGTTCTGTTCGAAAACTATTTTTTATTTGAAGATCAATTCTTCAATCAGGTACGAGGGATCGCAATTAGTTCAAATGTGGCTCCCTCGTATGCTAATGTTTTTATGAATTATTTTGAAGACCAATATGTGTATACGAATCCACTGTTACTACAATCAGCCACCACATGGGTGTTACTTACAGTAGATGATATATTCATGTTATTGTCTGGCAGCGTGGACTCTCTCCTTACATTTCACCATCAATTGAACTCTGCTCTGGATACTATAAGTTTTACTATGCATTATGATCCGAAGGAGGTCAGCTTTTTGGACATGTGTACAGTATATCTAGTAGATAATATGATCCAGACAGATCTTTATTCCAAAAGCACGGACCGTAATATGCATTTATTGCATGAATACTTTCATCCATCTCATACTGTAGTTTACGATCCCTGCCCAAAAGCCAGTTATAAAGAGTGAAGAGGATTGTGAGTGAACCGGCTAAGGTTGATGAAAGGCTATATCAAATGGTGGATATATTTGTGGCCAGAGGATATCCCTTGGACACTCTGGAAGCTGAGAGGTTGTCTGTATCCACTATGGAAAGGGAGCTTCTTTTTTGTCCTAAAAAGATTAATAAGGTTACTGGCAGAATTCTATTTGTTAGTACTTTCTCCACAGCTAGAGGAGACATAAGCCATTTCATTCAGAAGTTTTGGCATCTCATTGAAACAGACGCAAAACTTGAAAAATACTAACAGCACCACCCTTTATGTCCTATAGGAGGGAACCAACTCAGGGACTATTGTTCGAGCCAACTTTGGGACTTCAAAAATATCTACAGCAAGATTTGCATGTGCACAATGTGGGAACATTAAAAGGCTCAACATTCATGCATCCACAAACAGGACACCAGTACCACAAGTAACACTGATTTTGTGGTTTATCTTATTAAGTGTCCCCACGGCATGGCTTATGTTGGTGAGACCACGTGAAAACTGAAGGAGAGGATGAGGCAACAGAAACCCACGATCAGATGTCCGTACAGGATCAGCTGGTGTCCGCTCATTTTTTACTAGCTGGGCACAGCGCTGTCTAGTTATGGGTACAAGTCATAGACCATGTCTTGAAACCAAGACGTGGGTGTAACAGAGTGTTTATCCTTAAAAAGCAAGAAGCCTTCTGGATACACAAACTGGGCACTTTGCATCCCCTTGGTCTTAATTGTGACTGACCTGGTGGGTTTCTGAGGAATGGACTCAGCTCAGTCTTGGGATGCATATGGTGGTACAATGCATCATGGGAGAGCAGCGTTTAGTAAATTGTCCCCCCTTTGTGTCGTTACAATTACCCTTTTTGCTCCCTTCTAGTCCATGCACTTGCTATGTGCACCCGTTCTTTCCTGGGCTGTTCACATGACCTTATAATTGGATTTCTCTTACATATTCGTGTGTGTTTGAAGTACTGTATTCTATGTGGTTATATTTGAACATCTTGTCTATATCTTTACCCATGCTGCTGATGCTAATTGCCAGCATTTGGAAAATGCTGTGGTAACCTCCCAGGACTGGACAATTTAACATTGATGCACGGCTAGAATCTAGTCTCTTATGTTTCATTATGAGTACCTGACTTTCCCTCCTCCTACAGTATGTTTATTCTGCCTTGGTATACCCTAATTCCTTGTGTTCCCTCGAATCAAAAATGTTTTTTTTTCTTTTCATTACTTTCTTTTTTCTCCCCTCATTATCCCCCTTCTTTCCCCCAGCTCCTGAGACCCCCGACATCAATCCCAGGCAGGAAAAAGGCCTGAATTTTTCTAAGTGCCGTTCCGCCGCTCATACACAGCCTCTCCCCAGCAACTTGTCAACTTTTTGGGCCGAGACGGATTGCCGTGAAAATCTCAATTCTAGAGTGGCGAGTTGCGGCGCAAAGTTACTCGCCACTACTAGAATTGAGTGGGTTTCAAAACATGGCTAATTGCCTTTTCACCGCGCCGATGGCGGAAAAAAAACGCCAACAAACTTGGCGGGTTTTTTTTTGCTTTTCGCCAAGTTTTCAGGGCTTACTGAATCGTGGTATGCATTTTTGGCGAAAAACGGGCGAAAAGTGACTTTGTGCCGCTTACTGCATGTGGCCCTAAATGAAGAGCCAAGTGATCTTCCACATTGACTTTTAATGCTTGGCACATTTTTGAGGAGTCGTTTTCCGATTTATGTGAACATTTGCATTAAAAGGGGACAAATGTCATTTGGTTTGTGAACTTAGGTGAACATTTTTCACATCTCAAGTCCAGGGTTCTCTTACAGTATATGGCACTTAATGCATATGGTGGTGTATCACTCTTTTACAACTCCTTCCATCCTCAATATCAATAAGTGGCAGAGAATGCTTTCCTAATAAATTACACGGTACTGTGCAGGCTTAGGACTAATTTATCTATGACTTAACATACACAAGTTTTAAAGTTGCCATGTAAGTATATTTCAAAATATTTTAAGAAAAATGTATATTGTACTACAGATCCATTAAAACAGTTATTTGTAATTTCGAGTTCTTATATCACAGATTGCTTTTTCCCAGTAGCACATCAAACACTACAAAAATGAGACTCTGAAGAGATAATAAAAACTTTGAATGCTGACTTTACAAGTAATTTTATATTTTTCTGATATGAAACTAGTGAACAGAGAGAATTTCTGTGAAAGACAGGTAATATCTAATATGATTATACAGTTTCTTTCAGTTGAAAGTTGCATAGTATGATGCTAATTTAAGCATTCTGGCCTTCTCAACTTGAGAGTATATGTCAGCATGAATTTATTAGAGATATCATTTATTTTCTATGCATTCAACCTTTAAAAATAATGAAAAAGGTCTTAATGCATTTGAATTAGTGTTACCTCACCTTGTGTGAGAACAAATCTGAAATTGAAAGAATTTATGGCTGATATATATATATATATATATATATATATATATATATATATATATATATATATATATAGAGAGAGAGAGAGAGAGAGAGAGAGAGAGAGAGAGAGAGAGAGAGAGAGAGAGAGAGAGAGAGAGAGAGAGAGAGAGAAAGGGAGGGAGAGAGAGGGAGAGAGAGAGAACACACACAAACAGGCGCACACCTAGTGTAGTACCGTAAAATATATATATTTTTGGGAACATAAACATAGACAAATGCCCACTCACAAAAATAGCAATATTATGCGCATGTATGAGAATATTCTCAATCGCAAGCCTCACAATGCTCTTGGTAAACCTCGGGATTTCGGCGTCCGTTGCTCCTCCACGTGATATGGAAGCGGAACTTGCCTCTCTCAGTGCTTGGGTAAACAGTCCCTCCGGAAGCAAACCATCCAAGGCCTGCGCCAGCAGATGTCAGCACTTGGTCTCTCTCTCAGTGCTCGGGTAAACAATCCCTCCAGAAGCAACACCGTCCAAGGCCTGGCCTGCAGATGTCAGCACTTGGTCTCTGAGAGCCTCAAAAGTGGCAGAGCCCGACGGAGTATCACAAAAACAGACCTCAAACTAATAGCTCATTTTGCTAAAGCTGTGAGGTGCGAGATCACAGCATTATGGAAACAAAGTGAAATTCCTACAATCCCCAAGATTCGGAACAGAATTTGGTACGTATGCCAGATGGAAAAATTAACAAGTTTAGTTAATGACACTGGCGAAAATTTCATAAAAGTCTGGACGCCTTGGCTGGCCCAGCCTGACATCCCAGGGGTGGAGAGATCCACAATACTGCTTTAATAATTTGTAAATGCGTTCTCCTATGATGCGGTAGTTAACTAAATCCTAGAAGAACACCAGATAGTACCCATATGCACAAACAATAAACTACTAAAGATCTCCACCAACAATAGCCGACAAATGCAGGGTCCAGGAGTGTTGAACGAGGTCGTGCCCCCCCCATGCCCCCCTCCCCCTGGTCAACCCCCCTCCCCCCCTCCATTATTCTTTATTATTTATTATATATTATGTATTACTTGTTGCTTATCTTCATGTTTATACCACCCTGTTAAACTCCGACTAATGTTTACGTTCAGCTAAGATGCACATGAGATATTGATATCGCATGACGCAGTACTGGTTATAAGATGTATCAATGCTGTGTTTTCAAAATAATAAAAACTACAAGTTAAAAAAAAAAAAGTGAACAAACGGCTCATATACAACCTCAATGTCCTCTGCTCATGTGAGTGACAACTACACAATGACACCACACCCTACGCGTTTCATCATGCAAATGACTTCATCAGTGTAGCACCTCTAGGCGCACCTCTAGGCATGATGTAACTACATCATATATACACCAATGGAATACAACCACTGAAAGGGAGGGATGTTTAACCCCCATAAGATCCCATGCATCTATTGAGACCAATGTGTATAACTACACCACAGTGCAGAGGATTGGCTACAAAAAGTGAACATAAGATATAACTTAACTTCTAAATTGATCAGATCCTCTTCTGAAGGAATGTAGCAACCTCACAAGCCATATGCAAAAAGCAATAGAAAAGACCATAGGGAAGCAACGTATAAACAACGTTACTATTAAAACATATAAAAAAACAATTGGAATCTCACTCACGAATTCCCTATAAAATTGAAGCGGTGTGAACATTCAGGCCATCACCAGCCCCTTTTCTTCTGCTCTCCGGGTGGTACGAACCCTCTGCCAAGTGTCCTGCCTCACCGTCTCACCAGGTGCAGCTTTGGGATGGAGCGGGGGGGAATAGAAGGCGGAACCTAGGAATGTGCATGCGGAACATGGGATGATGTCATAGCGGTCCAAGAACGAGCACAATCTCGGAAGTAGAGGGTGCATACTCCACCGCCGGTACACTACCATCCACAAAGCTACAGTAGAGATGGGAAGTAAATCCCCAATAGGTGCTTCCAATATCCAGATGATGATTGCAATATAGGATATAGTCCAGGAAAGACTCTCCTGATGAAGTCTTGTTCGAGACGAAACGCGTAGAGATTGCTGTGGAGCCTACTGTCCAGTTTGTATATTTTATACTGACACTCATCTGCTACATTATACTTTTGCTGCACTGTTAGCATTTTTACCAGCCATCCAGACTTTTGAGTCCCTGTTTACACTGTGAACTTTCTCCGGCTGAAACCTCACTGACGTAATCGAGCTCACGCGAGATTTGGCTCAGTGTATGCTCTGTGTAGCGCCGGAGCAAGGGGAAGGCGGCGTCCCTCGTGGCTTTCGGTCCCTGCCAGGACACAGAGGGGCTATTGTGGCAGGACACACCGCGGACATTACACCGAAGTCCTTCTCATTGGGTTCCTGCGTCTGAACGGGCTGAGTTGTACTCAAAAATGCTTTCTAATCAGCTTTGTTTGTGAGTGTGTACTTTTAATCCCTCATTCCATAAATTTATTGTTATACAATTTTACGCTATGAGTGCGCCTGTTTTTTCTGTGTTTTTGTAGATATATATATATATATATATATATATATATATATATACAAACTCAGAGATATATATATATATATATATATATATATATATATATATATATATATATTAGAGAAAAAGAGAAAAGAAGCGCCCGATCCTTGTGTAAAATCAGATGAACAATATTTAATATATCATGGACAAGACAAATGCACACTTACAATTTGTCTGATAAAATCAAGCATATTATGGGACCTGCCCATGCACCAACTGAGGACTCCTCGATCTCTTCTTTGTGTGTGAATATCCGCAATGGCTCCAGATAGAATAGTGCTGTCCGCCGCTATCTCCAGGGAAGTAGTCCTTAGTGTTTGGGAGCGCTCAGACTCCGCGTGCGGCCGCCATTGCCCTTTCTTGTTACACTTTGAAACCGGAAAGATCTTCAGACGCGTCCTTGCGTCCTCACGCTGGTGCTGGGAGCTGCCCGGCCACCGTAGATTCACTGCCACTGCGGCGGACAGCACTATTCTATCTGGAGCCATTGCGGATATTCACACACAAAGAAGAGATCGAGGAGTCCTCAGTTGGTGAATGGGCAGGTCCCATAATATGCTTGATTTTATCAGACAAATTGTAAGTGTGCATTTGTCTTGTCCATGATATATTAAATATTGTTCATCTGATTTTACACAAGGATCGGGCGCTTCTTTTCTCTTTTTCTCTAATAGGTAATGTGGGAGTTCGGTGAGCCCAAGAAGAAGCAGCCTGGACTTTTAGCAAATCCACTCATCAAGGCCTTATGAGGACTTAAGTATTTTTATTGTTTTTATGGGCTCATATTTGTGTATTGATTTTTTCACATTGCCCACTATATGAGTCATTTTTCTATTTGTTACTGTTTAGTTAAGTCTTAGTGACACACTAGAGTCAATTTTACCTTTTTTGGCAATATCTCTATATTGCTTTTTTATTTTTATTTTTATGTTATGCACATTTCTTTTTGTTTTCATGTTTTTATTTAGATAGTCATTTTTTTGTTATTCATGTCAGAATACATCTAGTATTATTCACACACATTGTCTTTGGGCTTGTCCGCCTGGTGCAATCATTTGCCACATCTGACAGAGCTGCAGCAATTCAGGTGTAGTGTGTGAAGGGCGCTGTCTATATTTTCTGTCAATATATATATATATATATACTGTATATATAGTTGCATGATGAAGCCACTGTACAAATTCATGGGTGAAGGGTGGGTATCGGGCCAGTGTGGCTTAACCCCTTAATAACCTTTGCGGTTATTATCTGATAAGGTGTTTAAGGGGTTAATTGATATCTGAATGTACTTGCAATGTATTGGCTTTGTATTTGCAATGTATTTTGTGGGCAAGACAAGGATGTCGCTGGCGACGGAGACTTCTTATTGATGAGGTCAGTAGTACTTTATTTATTTGAATATGCTAGTTAATGTTTTTAATAATGGGCAATTAATCTATTATCCATATCTGGATAATATTTATTTTGCACATTATTGTACTCTAGGTGTTGAGGGGGGGGGGGTGTATGTAATGAATGTATAGGCCAGGTTTATTTTTTTTACATTCAGGATTTGTTCCGTGGTTCTGCGTGGGACCTCTGGAGACCACCTGCGGGTCTCCTCGGGTATCTCACGGGTATCAGGCTGGTGGTTCCACGGGTGACACATGCGGGGATGAAGCGGTGGCCTTACATCTGTGGGGGCACCGCAGACCCGTAGTCTGCGGGGATGAAGCGATGGCCTCACATCTGTGGGGGCACCGCCGACCCATAGGTGCGGGGATGAAGATGTGTGGTCCCACTTCTGTGGGGGCACCGCAGACCCGTAGTGTTTTTATATATATACCTGTGTTTTTATATATATATATATATATATATATATATATATATATATATATATATATACAAACACAGATATATATATATATATATATTTGATGATTTAGATTGTAAGATCAGTAAGGATTATTAAAGGAAATTCATTTTAATGTAGTGTGTCTGTATGGAGAAGTGTTATTTGTAGTACAGTATGGTTTTGATAACCCTTCTACATTTATTTGTATATTGGTTCATCATGTGTGTGTATATACTGTATATATATATATACTACAAATAACACTTCTCCATACAGACACACTACATTAAAATGAATTTCCTTTAATAATCCTTACTGATCTTACAATCTAAATCATCAAATGCCAATGCAAGCAAAATACAAATACCTCCAAACAAGTAAACTATTTTAACCAATCAAGTAAACAAAAATCAATTTGCATTCATTATTTACATCCCTAAACAATTGACAGTCCATCCCGAACAATTAAACAATTAACTAATTCACGCCTGGAGCAGAACAATTTAGCATGTGAAAAAATATAAGTACCAACCAGAATACAAAATTTAAAACCAAGGCTAACCCTGAACACAAGCACACAATACAATACCAATGATTACATCTATCTAATTGTAAAAAAACATTATACAGTACACACATTGAAGCATAGCAGCATAGCCAAATTAATTTAAAACACATCAAATCAAGCTTTTAAAATAACAACATTTCTTACCCTGTATGTATATATCTCTCTAGACATATATACATACATACATACAGTGGCAAGAAATGATATACCACAAATAAATAAATACACATGTTAAAAAAAACTTTAAAAAAATTTACAAGCACAATTAAATACATTTCTTTAGTTCACTTACCATTACTTGGCCCCACCGACTCCCGTTGAACACCTTACTCACGAACCAATCCACCAGGCACAGGAACCCATAAAATAATAAACCATAAAAAAATAAACATTACACTAAAAATCCAAATCAATCCACGGGTCTTCTAATTGTAATCCATCTTCATCTGTATTCTTCTTTCTTCTATATTCTTCTGGGCTGGATCTTTTTCCCATCTTCGGCCACGCCCTGGCCTTCTTCTTCTGTAGGAGGTCCTTCCTCCTCGGTGTCTGGCTTCAAAATGAGACGACATAGGCTTTTAAAGGCCTATGACATCACATTTTCGTCATATGGTTCCCACGGCTCTGATTGGGCCGTGAAAACCATGTGTTTTGGCCGATAAAAAAAAATGATGATGTCACTTAAAGGCAATGAAAGCACAGCCAATCAGAATGGCTTTGGTTCAATTGCCTTTAAGATGACGTCATTAAAAGAAACATGGCCGGCCTCACATGGTACGGTACCCAATCAGAGCGTGGGAACTCCATCCCGACTCTTATTGGCTCTAGTATACCATGTGACAGAGGCTTGGGGGAGAAAGAATGTGACGTCATTGAAAGCTTGTCACATGGTACTAGAGCCAATCAGAGCGTGGGAACTCCATCCCTACTCTGATTGGCTGTAGTACCCTGTGACAGGCTTTCAATGACGTCACATCCTTTCTCCCCCAAGCCTCTGTCACATGGTAAACTAGAGCCAATCAGAGTAGGGATGGAGTTCCCACGCTCTGATTGGCTCTAGTATACATGTGACAGAGGCTTGGGGGAGAAATGATGTGACATCATTGAAAGCCTGTCACAGGGTACTACAGCCAATCAGAGTAGGGATGGAGTTCCCATGCTCTGATTGGCTACTGTACCATGTGAGGCTGGCCATGTTTCTTTTAATGACGTCATCTTAAAGGCAATTGAAGCAAAGCCATTCTGAATGGCTGTGCTTTCATTGCCTTTAAGTGACATCATCACGTCAGCAGCGGAGGGGCCATGGGCAGGTGGGTAGTGGGTAGTGGGTGTGGGTGGTTAGGCCTCACGGGGTGGGCCATTGGCAGTGAGGTGCTGCATTATACTGTATGGACATCGGGATACCCCTCCCCACATTTACATAAACTGCACTCACAGGAACACAGGCAAGGAGATTTAACAGACACATTAGGGGGAGGGGGCCTTACACAGATTACAGTCAGGGAAGAAAAGTTTAACAGACACATTAGGGGAGGGGGCCTTACACAGATTACAGTCAAGGCAGGGAGGTTTAACAGACACATTAAAATATGTCTTGCAACAGGATGAATGATATTGCTCTTCTTGATGGCCCTTACATTACATTATTCTAAGTTTTAAAGACCTAATGATACGGCCGATGTAATGTTTGCCGCAGCCACAATGAATAATATAAACTGTGTAGCTCGTATTACAATTGATAAAAGATGTAATCTTAATGTTCTTATTAGGTCTCACTATACAAATGTTAGTAATAGGAATCGCATATTGACAAATCACACAATGGCCACATTTGTGAAAGCCTCTAGGAATATTACTAAAACGTTGTTGATGGTGTGATATAAACATGCTTGGTGATAAAAAGCCAGCTAATGACTTAGCCTTTTTAAATACAAATTTTGGTCCTTCACTCACCATAGACTTCAGATCTTTATCTAATTTAAGCATATCCCAGTGCTTATAAACAATGCGTCTGATGGAATCTGCCTGCTTAGATTGTTGTGTAATAAAGAAAGGTCCTGGCTGACCTTTATTTTGAAAAGAATCCACTTTATAACCTTTTTTGTTATACATTTTGTTTTTAGCCTCACTTGAGAGAAGGTCTGTCCTCTTCATAGTTTTAACTGTATCCAAAGCTTCCTGAATATGTGAATGTTGATAACCCCTCTCTTTAAATCTGTTAAACAGATCTCTGGACTGATTCTCAAAAGATTCTTCCGTAGAACATAATCTTTTTAATCTCAAAAATTGGCCTTTCAATATGCCTTTCTTCAATGGCCTAGAATGATCACTATTGGCCATGAGAAACGCATTACGAGAGTTGGGCTTCCTGTACATGTCAGTTTGAATCATCTTATTGGTGTTGACATACAACATTAAATCCAAATAACAAATACGTTGAATGTTAAAATCATAGGTGAAAGTTAAATTGTGATCATTAATATTTAGAGTGTTAAAAAAAGATTCAAAAGAAAAGAAGTCCCCATCCCAAATAAAAAGTAAGTCATCGATATATCTCTTATAATATTTAATGTGATGTCTAAAACTATTGGAAGCATCATAAATAAAAGTGGATTCCCATAACCCCATAAACAAATTGGCATATAAGGGTGCAAAAGAAGTCCCCATAGCCGTGCCCTTAAGTTGTAAATAAAACTGTGAGTCAAAACTAAAATAATTGTGTGTTAACAAAAAAGTGATGGCATCAATCAAAAAAGTGCAAAGTGTAGTGGGTAAATTAGATAAGTGGAGAAAATATTGTATAGCCGACAATCCTTGTTCATGTACAATAATGCTGAACAGGGACATAACGTCCATGGTTACCCAACAAAAGGTGGTTTCCCATTTAACATGTTGTAAATCGGTTAACAAATGATTAGAATCTTTCAGAAAGGAGGCTAATGCTTGAACTAAGGGTTGAAGGAACCCATCCACATAACGTGAGACACCATCTCCCAAAGATCCAATACTAGCCACTATAGGCCTGCCCGGTGGGCAGGTAAGTGACTTATGGATCTTTGGGAGATGGTGAAAGATTGGCACTATTGGATATTGGCAAGACAGGAAACCCAACTCTTTGTCATTCAAGACACACAACATTTTGCCTGGGTCCAAAAGTGATTGCAATTCTTTATTAAAGATGACTGTTGGATCTTTATCAAGTTTTTTGTATGCAGTCGGATCTCCTAAGTGTCTAAGAGCTTCCTGTCTATAACCAGCAGAGGACTGCACCACTATGGCACCCCCCTTGTCAGCATTCTTGATGACAATTGTATGATCATTCTGAAGATTGAATAATTCTATTTTTTCCTCTTTTGATAGATTCCCATGGGGCGTCGGGTTGTGGGCTCAGTCCTCTGCTTGTTTTTAAGGTCCTCTTCGACCAATCTCTCGAATGTGGCAATGTAAGGCCCTTTAGAAGTATATGGAATGAATTTTGATTTTTTCTTGAAATTTGAATGTTGTTTAACAAAAAAATTACTAGGCATAAATTCATCACTAGAATTCAAATCATCTTGTTCTAATAGTAACCCTTCCATATCTGATATGGTACATAATTCTCTAAAAGTGGTTAATGTGTGGCGTGGGTCAGGATCCAAGACCTTACCTGTCCCAAGAGGGGCAGGAGAGGCCGAGGAACCCTGAACCACGTCACACCTTGGGGAAAATAATTTTTTAAGACAGGGCTTGCGTACAAAGCATTGTAAATCAATCATAACATTGAAAAGTTTAAAGTTGTTTAGCGGTGCAAAATTCACTCCTTTATTGAGGAGGGATAATTGTCCAGAGGTCAACGTTTTTCCAGAAATATTGATGACGTTGTTGGTTGGAGACTTTAGAAATATTTCTTTCTTTTCATTGCTCCACGCGTGTCCCCGTTTCTTCCTCGATCTCCTCGTCCCCTTCCAGACCATTTTTTTGCCTCACGATCCTTCTGCGTTGGAAGCCAATAACTTGATTGTCCTGTAGAATTAGATGTAGATGGATGGCTTGGATCCTCCCGTGATCTACTGCTGGATCTCCATGAATCTGTGATGTCATCAAAAGCCACTGAAATATTACTGCCTACTCCTTCAGAGGCATCCGATTCAAAGCTTGATGTTTCTGCTGCTCTGTTTTTCAATATGGATTTATTAGGATTTCTTGGTGATTTCTCTGAATCCCTGGGAGTGAAAAAAGGTTTACGAGATCTGCCTCTATTATTAACAACAATATAATTTCCTCTGCCATACATAGATTTGATTTCTGACATAGTCTTGCTTGTCCCGTTCGAATTTAATCTACTTTTTTGTAATTAATTCTTTTTCCATGTGTTCTAGATTTTTGAACAAGATCTGGTCATTATTCGCAAAAAGTTCCATCTCCTCGAAGGCTTTCAATCTCATTTGCAGGGACTCAATGTCTTTAACCAATAAAGATATTTCTTTCGTTTTCTGTTTAATTATAATATGAATAAGTTTGAATGAACATTCATTTAAGGTCTGAATCCAACTTTTTTCAAAATCAGCATTATTGAAGCCAAAGGAAGGGGCCTTTTTTATGCGTAGTCCTCTTGGTATGCGTTTGGTACGGACATAATTTTCAAGGGTTGTGATATACCACCATAACCTCAAACGTAGGGTTAATAACCTCTCTGATCTTGCAAAATGTGTTCCTAAATCGGAGGGTTCATCGCATGATAGCTCTCCACTATCGTCAAAAGCAAGCTCTGCCCGTCTGGTGCGTTTCGTATTATCAAAACAATTGTAAGTAAAACTCTTGGTCATCACTTCTACAACATCATCCTCTGTAGGTTCATGCATCATGACAAAGATATGTACGTCTACCAAAAAGTCACAATTAAAGGGTAACTGTAGATATTCAATATCAAAAAAATGTGAAAAAATATATATATACACAAATAAAAATAAAATAGACATTTAGCCTAATCCAGCTCTTTGTAATATAGTAAAATAATAATGTCCAATTCATCAAAATAAATCCATCGTCCCCAAAGCTGCACCTGGTGAGACGGATGAGACGGGACGCTTGGCAGAGGGTTCTTACTGCGGTGGAGGTTTTTTGTCACCTTTTTCACCCACCATAACTTAAAATGTATAGATAGATAGATAGATAGATAGATAGATAGATAGATAGATAGATAGATAGATAGATAGAACAGTAATAAGTAATAAGTACTGTAACTGACAGTGCTTTTCATAAGTGTTAAATATTGATGAAGCACAGAAGGGTATAATGGCCCATATCCACAAAAGGGTGCTTAACCTTAGCATACCTCAGCTTCTATTCATGTGAATGAGAGTGAAGGAATGCTAAAGCTTAGCACCGTATTATGGATCTGGGACAAAGTGTCTCATTCTATTGCAACAATACAGTATGTTACAATTAGAGGTGCCAAAGCCTTTGTGAACGTTGGTGTAGTTGGTGGATATCCAATATTCACTGCTCACAGAAATGTAATGTAATTAATTATGCATTAGAATTTCTGGAGCACATGCTGACATATGACAAAGTGTTTGCTGGCAATGTTTGCTTGTAATTGCTGAATATCAGGTATACCCCAGCATGACTGTTTGTCTTTTATATCAATAACATCAGCATAAAAGGCAAGGAAGTACGCAATGACTGCAGTTGTTGCATCAGCATAAGGTTGATACTGATTTTGCACAATGTCAACGAGGCCTGGTCAGTATTAGAGTCGTAAAAAGAAGGTTCAGGAACTATTTTTTTTGTCTTTCATAAAAGGTGTGTGTGTACATGTACAATGCATATAAATATGTATGATATATATATATATATATATATATATATATATATATATATATATATATATATATATATATATATATATATATATATACACAGTATATACTGTACTATATATACTATATATATATCTCATTGGAGAGCTCAATTGATCAACAGACAGAGAAAACAAACAAAAAAAAATGAACAGGACTCTCAAGAGGACCTGCACACATAGTAGGTGATAAAAATTGAATATCCTAAAATACAGGTTGAGGACTACTCTCAATCAAGGAGAGTTGGTGCCGCTGGTGGATAAGTAGGATGAATCTTCATCCCGGCAATGGTAAGAAACACATCGATTATATTTTATTTAATTGTGTATTTTTATATACTCGTAGCTGCATCTGTTGGAGCAGGGCAGGGAAGCAGGAACTGAGACTAGGGAGCAGTAACTTAAAGTAGGGAGCAGGGTGCAGGAAACAAATGGGGACAACCTAGATTACTAGCAATGGCCTTTAATAAGTACAGGACTACACACAGAACAGGAAAAGGAACAGAAGCATGGGCATAAGGAGTCTGGACACAAAACAAAGTCAAGCGAGGAAAAGGAAACAGAAAACTACAAGGACAGAGGACAGGAGCACCAAGAGGAGAAAGACAGCGAAACCCCAGAGCAGACAGAAAACAGCAGCACACCCGGTGGACAGATAAGGAACAGAAGGGCAGAGGAAGAACTAGGAAAATATATGTCAGCACTATTTCCTGACATACAGTAGTGAGGGCTAGAAGAGCATCTTTTTCCTCTTTATTTACCGTAGGTTATATTTGACTCTAGTCTTTTTTTCTCAAAGAAGAGAAAGTTTATTCTCTACAATAATTTGGAAGGAGTTAATATCTCCCTTTGCTTGGATGGGATAAAAAATAGAATGATATTTATGGTGGCTATGTACAATTTCATGTTCTGGTTGTATTACTGATGGGGCGGTCATTATTTGAACGGATCTCGAATTGGAAGTCGATATAATCCCATAATTCTCCCCGGTTTTGGCGCGTTATTTTTAAAGAAATTACCGCGGCGCATTAGATGCCCAAAGCAGGGACCCCTGCTGCGTGAATGCTACAGTACAGTACCGGCATCTGCCTTTGTGTAATAGACGCACAGAAAGAGAGTCTGAATCAGTCACTCTAACTGCGCGCCTCTCACAGACGATCGCATTGTTTTTATTAAAATTCTAAAATTACACTTTTGTAGCAGGGCGTCTCCGTAGCTGAACCCCATTGATTTCAGGTCCAGGGACCCCCTACTTCCCGAGTTACAGGCCCCGTTATGGGGTGCCGGTTCACCCGCCATGTTAAAATCCTGTGGGATCGAATGTAAACAATGCAAAGGGATACCGGCACCCCATAACAGGGCCTATCTCGGGAAGTAGGGGGTACCAAGGCTGAAATCAACTTTGTTTAGCTCGGGAGACCCCCTGCTCCCCCACACTATTATCAAACACCCCCACCCTCCATAAAAAAAATCATTACCTTAGCGGGTAGCTGCTAAGGTAATGAAGCTGCTTACATTTTATTTTTATTTATAGTGTGCGTGAGCAGGGGGTCTCCTGAGTGGAACAAAGTTCATTTCAGGTCTGGGGACCCCTACTTCCCAAGTTATAGGCCCAGTTATGGGGTGCCGGTATCCCCGCCATGTTAAAATTGTGGGTCACGTGACCGCGGGAATAGAGGGATATGGGCACACCATAACGGGGCCTGTATCTCAGGAAGTAGGGGGTCCCCGTGGCTGAAATTAACTTTGCTCATTTCAGGAGACCCCCTGCTCACGCACACAATAAATAAAAATTAAAAATGTAAGCAGCTTCATTACCTTAGCAGCCATGCAATGCCCGCTAAGGCAATGAAGGGGTTAAGGCACAGGTGCCAACCCTGTGTGTAAAAAAACTAAAACATGGCCTACACAGTACATTTAAATAAATCACCCCCCCCTCCCCTTCAACACCAAACACACATACATTACATTAATGGGCCAAATAACTATTATCCAGGTATGGATAATAGATTATTTGACCCATTATTAAACACATTAACTACAGTAGCATAATAAAATAAATACACAATTCACTATTTAAATCCTAGAAACAAAACAAGTAAACAGAAATAAATTACCATCAATCAAAAAAATCTAACCAACAAAAAGCCACTATTAAAAAGCAAGCCCCCCCATAAAATAAACTATTGCAAACACATTTGCACACCAAGCTGCAAAAGACAGTTAAAAATGCATCAAAAAAAAGCAAGCAAACATGAGCAATACAAGTTTTTTTTTAGCTTTGTACACTGGCGACACACTTTATTCGAGCTCGGCTAGTCCCACGAATTCGGGTATACCCGGGTGTATTGAGGTTTGTGACTGTTTTCTGCCCGAGTGCATTGAGGTATTTTCCAGGCAGAGATTGAAGCATTTTATTCCCGCTGGCTGCAATACTGCACAGTATATATATATATATATACTGCATTACAATTCATGAATTTATGCCATCTGGTAGACACGCGAAGCATTGCAGCCTATTAAATCCTAATCATTATCATTTAACAGATCAGCCGCCCGTCAGCCAGGCATGAACCCAGGCTGGGAAGGCAAATGCACCGGGGCTTGTCAGAGGTGAGGAGCGGCGCATTCCAGGTATCTGCCAGGTACATACTGGGTATTTGCTCGAATAAAGTGTGTCGGTGCAGTATTATGTTGTTTTTTTATTTTATGGGTTCCTGTTTCCTGTGCGTGGATTGGTTCGAGAGCATGCTGTTCCGAGTCAGTGAGTGGGTCATCTAATGGTAAATAAACAAGAGAAATGTATTTTATTTAGCTTGTACAGGTTTTGATTTTTTTTTTTTTAATGTGATTGATTTTTTTTAATGTCCATTTATTGCCCCTGTATTTATGTATGTCCTATGGATATACATAATACAGAGCTAAAAAAAGCTGGGCCTATAACTCGGGAAGTAGGGGGTCCCCGGACCTGAAATGAATGTGGTTCAGCTCAGGAGACCCCCCGCTCACACACTATGAATAAAACTAAAATGTAAGCAGCTTCATTACCTTAGCAGCCAACCGCTAAGGTAATGATTTTTTTATGGAGGGGGGGTGTTTGATACTAGTGTGGGGGAGCAGGGGATCTTAGCTAAACAAAGTTGATTTCAGCCTTGGTGACCCCCTACTTCCCGAGATAGGCCCTGTTATGGGGTGCCGGTATCCCTCTGCATTGTTTAGATTCGATCCATCATAGCTTTTAACATGGCGGGTGTACCGGCACCCCATAACGGGGCCTGTAACTCAGGAAGTAGGGGGTCCCCGGACCTGAAATCAATGTGGTTCAGCTACGGAGACCCCCTGCTACAAAACTGTAATTTTAGAATTTTAATAAAACCCCCGCGATCGCCTGTGAGAGGCGCGCAGTTAGAGTGACTGATTCAGACTCTCTTTCTGCGTGTCTATTACACAAAGGCAGACGCCGGTAGCATTCACACAACAGGGGTCCCTGCTTTGGGCATCTAATGCGCCGTGGTCATTTCTTTAAACACAGCGAATTTTGTCCCCGTTGTGATCACGGTTTCCCGCATTAATTACCGCGTGAAGTGTTCGAATAACGGCCGCCCCATTAGTACATACTGTAGTTACATAGTTTAAAAGTATATTCAGTTGAAGAAATACATATGTGCTCAAGTTCAACCTATGCTACATTTAGACGAAAGATTCTTATCCTATATTTGTATTTACAGTATTTTCATCCAGAGTAAAGGAAACGACAAATCCCCAGTGAAACATCATCAAATGCTGTCTCATCGGGGAGAAATTAAATTCATTTGTGACTCCAAATAATGGCAATAAGATTAGTCCCTGGATCAACATCCTTCCCATGTTTACATATGTGGTATATCCCTTTATACAGTACCTTTCCTTTCTTTAAAAAAAGGTCAATTTTTTTTTTTTTTTTAAACTCAAATTTTATTGAAGTTTTTCAAGGTAGGGGAGGGATGAGATAAATCAAAAGAGGGGGGGCGTATAGAAAATAACATAATGGGGTACATTCTTACAGAGCAAAGTCCCTCCCTACCCTTTCCAATTTCATACCCCCCAGGGGCTACCCCACAGAGCCAAGAGCTAGAGGGCCTATTTGACCCAAGCATTTTTGGAAGGAGAGATAGGAGGGTATAGCTGCCCCGACCTCCATTTTACAGCAGAATTGAGTGGGAGTATACTCCTGGATGGCCCGCACCCAGAATTCAAGGTAACTAGACCTTCTGGAACTCTGAGCAAACATTTTTTTTAAAGATATCTATTGTATCTGCCAACACACTATCCATGGCTAATGAATTCCACATCTTAACTGACCTCAATGTAAAGAACCCTTTCCTTTGCTGCTCGGGAAATTTCCTTTCCTTCAACCGCAAGGGATGTCCCCATGTTGTTTGTACTTCCCTTGGAATGAATAGTTCTTTTGAAAGCTACTTGAATTGGCCCTAAATATAATATTTGTATATTTGTATATAGTTATCATAACCCCAAAGATGCTTCTTTTCTAATGTAAACACAACTAAATTAGCTAGCTCTCATCATAAATCAGGTTTTCCATCTAATTTTGCCACAGGGATCCATCAGAATGGGTAAAAACTCTGCTCAGGTTGAACCACCAATGATCATGGATATTGAACCCGATGTAAGGGGTCTCCCTAAACTCAGGGAAGAAAAGATTGCTCGACGCAGGGAAACGGTCAGAAGAAAGACTGTGCTTGGAAAAAATCCTACTCGAGCAACTGAAGAGTGCTGATTTCAAGCATCTTCTTGAGGAGACATTACTAACCCAGAGAATGGGCTCCAATCCCAATGAGACTGAGAGTTCTCTTCCTCCATCCACTCTCATTCGAGCTGCATGGATATCTCGAGTGAGAGTGGAAGGATGGGCTTCATCCATGGTTAGCCCGAGCTTCCCACAAACAGGGGAGATATATAACAGGAAAGACACCCTTTCTCAATGAGGCTACAATATAAAAGCTTCTACTGGTCAGAGAAATCAAGCAGGGAGATGGTTAAAACAATTAACCAGCGTCCACCTGGTTAATCAGTTCAGTTTAAAAGCCACCTGCTGTGACAAACCAGAGATTTGTTGAGCACACATGATTACTGTGTGCTAATTGCAAGACACGAAGGGAACAAACCTTTCTTCCAGGGTGCAGCAAACCCAGGAATTGACCAAAAGACTGACCATCAACAAACACCCAGCCGAAACCAGAGACTGACCTGAAGGGCCACCGGCTTGGAGGTACCTTTTGAGACTTTGGGATGATAGGCTGGAAAGGGGCTTTTCCTCCCAGTCTTGTAGAGAGGGACTGGAAAGTGAGTTAGCCCTTACACAGGGATAAGGTGTTTGTTTTTTATTTTTTTATGCTCTGCATTCTTTGAAGGGAAAGGCTCAATAATCATTCATCCTGGCAGGGGTAAGTACACATTGTATCTTCTTTATTCTGCTGTATATGGTTTTATTTTGAATGGGCAAATGTACTGTTATCCATATCTGGATAACAGTAATTTTGCCCATTACTGTACTGTATGTGTTGAGGGGGTTGTTGGGGGTAGAGGAGGTGGGTATTGGGGTTGTTTTTTTATCTATTAATAGAACTTTATTTACATGGGGATTCTTTTGTATTAATTAGAGTTAGTTGTCAAGTGATATATCAAAAAGTATATTCATTCACTTGCTTTATTGTATTCATTTTTTGTGATTTAAATAGTGCATTTGTAAGTTTATGCATTTTGTTTTGTATTTTGTATAAATTTGTGTCTTCCCATTTTTGGTTAGCTGGCAATAGGAAGTGACGTTGTTTACACACAGAAGGCATCTCATGCGCGGGTCACTGCCTGATGACATCACTCCCACCAGATCATTTGTACATAAAAATGATGCACTTTTCTATGTACCTCACACCTTGATAAAAAGCTAGGGATTGAAACACTTTGGAGTGTTTTTTATCTGTCAGCTACCTATGTGAGCTACTAATTTAATAAATTCATTTTTATGGGTGTAACCCCCTGATCGTGATTTTTTCAATTACACTGATTGTGCTCCATTTTCCCCTTCAGATGACATTAGATCTAGATACAGTACACATAAGGATGCTGCACACCTTGGATTTGCAGGCCACAGAGAGGATGTACAGTATGTGACGGAAGGGGTAACCAGTCTTTATAATAAAGGTGAAGCCCGACTGGTTACCTCAGAAAATGATGGGTCCCCCATAGCTGAGAAACACCATAAGCCAAAGACACTGTGTATGTTATAACCTGCCTTGTTGTGTTATAAACTTTCCTGTCATGTAATAAACCAGGGATTTCAGGAGCGGGAGTTTAAGGGTGGATATTTGGGTGGAAATATGATTAATACATATGTACAAGGTCGGGGGGCAAAGTTACCAGTTGTCCACCCATTTTACCTGCAGACTTCGTCTTGTCTGCGTGTATGTGTGTGCATATTGTCCCTTTTATATCTTCCCTGTGGAGTATTGTATTTTAAGCCCACAATGCTTATTATAAGAGTTGCAGTCCCAAGCCTAGGTTAGAGTAATAATGTTGCATTTTAAATTTTGTATTCATCTCTATACAGACAGTCCTGGTAATCTGTGAGGTAGCAAGGATGTCTACATAGAGATCTGGGATCAAAGAGGAGAAGGGGTTGAGAGGTGTTAGAATGGTTGGTGAGCGGGGAAGGGCAGAGTACCGGTCTGGGAACAAGGACTCCCCGTGGGGGAGACACTTTGTTCGCCCAGACTCGGTGGAGTCTATGGGGCTGGCATTGGGAATACGATACTGGTAGGCATGATTCCCATTGGACAGTTCAAATTTTCCACTTGCTGACGTCCTGACACACTTCCTCCTCTGACACGTACAGCCAGACCAGCTTTAGGCTTTGATTGGCTGTTACACCTATGATCCATGCTCTGATTGGACGCCAGTTCCTCTTTCATGTTGAACATAGAATAGCGAGGTCTATATAAGGGGACTGGCAGATCAGATCTTGTGAGGCGCTGGCGGGGTTTTCAAAAGTGCTTTGCTCCGAATAGCAAAGCACTCGGCACGGAGTTGCCAGAGAAGCTGAGACCAAGTTCTAAGTTTGCGGCCAAGTTCCAGCTTTTGCCTTGCTTGCGGCTAATGTGTATAGCCAGGTATATTCCCTGAAGAACAAACCGTGAAGATCCTGGACATGGAGCAGAAAAGTTAAGCCTTCCGAAGCAGGCGCCCTGAAACTAGTTGAGGCTAGTGACTCCCCCCAGACCCTTAGTTAAGTGTGTATTCTTCTGTATTTTGTGTAGCATTGTGTGTCTGCTGGTCTCACAAGAATAAACCTAATTTTATTCCCAAGAGAGTATACAATAGGTAAAAGGCATTTATATGTGTTGCCCCTCCAATGATTGATTATGGAATATTGCCTAAGGTAGGTTGTTCTTGCTCTGCAAGATGTGGGAATCCTTGGGACCTCATTAGGGGCTTTTTACTACACAGCATATCAAAAAATGGACTGAGAATTTTGACAATATAAGGCAATCCGGACTATGCATTACTTTTTTTCTTGGAAAATGTTTCCTGAGCTTACAGGAAGTCTGAGCACCATTTCACATTGGGCATTGTTGTCATGTTGTGTAATTACATAGTTACAGTACATAGATGAGATTGAAAAAAGACAGACGTCCATCAAGTTCAACCTATGCTAAGTTTAGACAACAGATACTTTATCCTATACCTATACTTACTTATTGATTCAGAGGAAGGCAAACAAAAAAAAACCATTAAGGGGAAAAGTACCTCGGAGACCCTTTGGGACCAGGGGGAATGGGCCAGATGAAGAGGTCACCCCTCGAAACGTCGCCCCCCTAGTTTGCTTTCCTTTTTCCATTTTTGTGATTTTTTGCTTTTCTTTTGTGTTTTTTCCCCTTCTCCTTCTTTCCCCTCTACCCCCTTTAATTTTTGATTTTCTCTATGGTGATATTTATTCTTGCATTGGCGTATTGGCTATTGTTGCTATATTTTCAGTTTATTATTAGTGTCATTAAATTATTCATATTCCCTACACTGGTATTCGCTTATATCTGTAGCTGTGAGACAGAGAGTGCTGGTACTATCTTTTGGTTTGTTAGTTCTTGTGAAGGGAATTTGGGTCCCTTCCTGTTCCGTGCACCCTGCAACCTTGCTGAGTCATTGTGTCAGAGTGCTGTCTATCACCCCCCCCCCCCTTTTCTACTTTAAAACAAATAAGGTTAGTTTGGCATGATCTAGCCTTTATAAATACATGCTGACTATTACTAATGATTTTGTTTTCCATTAGGTATTCCTGAATATTATCCCGTATTAAACCTTCAAGTAGTTTCCCCACTATTGAAGTCAGGCTCACTGGTTTGTAATTCCCCGGTTGTGATCTAGCTTCCTTTTTAAATATAGTCACCATATCTGCTTTACGCCAATCTTGTGGTACTGAGCCTGTGGAAATGGAGTTCTTGAATATTAAATATAATGGTTTGGCTATTACTGAACTTAACTCATTGAGAACTCTTGGATGTACTGCTGCGGCCAAGTTTATTCGAGCATTTGCCCGTTCTTGGCCGCAGCAGTAGCCTGGCGCGCGCCCGAGAGTGACGGGCGCGCGCCGAAGCAGCGGAAGAGCGCCCTCCGATCGGGGCTCTCTCCCTACCGCTGCCGGGTCCGCCGGGTCCCCCGGAACCCCCTGCCGCCGTCCCGCGATCGCGGGACACCAGGGCTCCCTCGGGGAGCCCTGGACGCGCGTGCAGGGGGCGCACGCTCCCGAAGAAGCGTGACCGCGCGTCTATGACGCGCGGCACGCCGAGGGGCGGCCACTAGCAAGCCGGGAAATCTCCCGGCTTGCGGATCTGGCCGCAGTGCGATAAACTGTGTCGCCACTGTATACCATCGGGCCAGGTGCCTTATTTACTTTAATTTTTCAAGCGCTTATGAACTTCTTTCTCTGTTAACCAATTGTTAATTAATATGGAGGTTGTGGCTTCCTCCTGCGGCACTACTATTGAAATTGATTCTTCCCTGGTAAACACAGAGGCAAAGGATTTGTTTCATGTCTCTGCTTTTTCCTTATCTCAATAATCTGCCTACGCATCTCACATTGAAGGGGTCCTATATTTTCTTTTCTCATTTTTTTGTTATTAGGGTACTTAAAGAACTTTTTAGGGTTGATCTTACTTTCTATTGCAATCCTTTTTTCATTATCAATTTTTGCTAATTTGATTGCTCTTTTGCAATTTTTGTTACATTCCTTAGAATTCTGATACGATGCCTCCGTCCCTTCTGACTTAAAGAATCTAAACACCTTCCTCTTCTTGTCCATTTCCTCCCCTTCCTGTTTATTTAGCCACTTTGGTTTTGACTTATTACCCAAGGGTATACACTGATAAGTGTGCTTTTCTAACAATGTTTTAACTACTGTACTTACATTTTTTAATACTATAGTATATGTCACTTCACATAAGTATTGAGCCAAAAAGAACATGTCATTACCATTTTAATATTACCTTCTAATGCACAAAAATGTGTGATAATTAATGATATATCAAACATATTGTACATATTACATTTATCCAGTATATTATGATGTTATGTTTAACAGGTTCTCACAGATCACTAAATAAAACTAATTAAAACATACAATATGTTTTATGTCACGATTAAAACATAAGAAATTGTAAGAGGTTTTAACTTTACAACTTCTACTTTATTTGACCAAATACTTTCAAGTCATAAAGGTAAGTTTTTCATAAAGAGAAGCTAAGGATCTATAGATTTTCTTTATTAATGGTTGAGAGCACAAGAAGGTCATAGTATTGATACGTGTACAAGTACAGAATGTGACAAAATATGTCCTACAATACTGTATGATGCTTCCAGCTATAGTACTCATATCCAAGTGTAAAACATCAGTGGAATTGAAATACAATTAAACATTTATCTTAAAAATAAATTAATTATATCTAGCCCTTTGCTTGTTAATGACTCTAAAATTGACTTGAGTTTGAAAATCTTCAAATAAAGTGTCCAGGATAAAATATTTCTATTATAATTCTCTTCATTGTTAGCTCTTAAAACTGGCAGAACTAATTTGAAATTTATCATAAGTAGCAGAGTTTTGGATGACTAAACTTGTATATTCATGCTTTTAAACCTTAGTGCATGCCATGATAAAGAACAATTTCGTTTGCTTCTAGGCATATCAATTGTTTCAAATTTGCAAACTACTCATTTAAATCGGTTGTACTACTGGATCTTGAAAAAGTATTTAAATCTTGTTCAAAACTAAAGGAATATTCTTTAAAATGTAATGTACTACACTTCTCCAAATATTCATTGGCAATGTAACGATTCCTCCATAGAAGTACTCTACTAGGTGCCAAATTCTAAACTTAACCCAAAACCCTTTTTCTTCTTTCAAGTTTGAAATAAAATTGTCCTCCAAACAAGTAATAATTGTGGTTAAGAATACATTTTATTTACTGTCCACTTTTAATGAAATTTGCTCCAATTAAAGTAGATCAGCTTTTGTTAGTATTTTATCTATTGCCTCACAACCCCTTTGATGTTTTTATGGTGACAATTACATTGGAATGGAAGACTAACGCTCCTTGTAACACTGCCGTGTGCACACTCCCCTGTTAACATTAATACTCACATAGGATTTACTGGAGCAGTGATAGAGATACTATCTGTATTACCATAGCTTTAATTTTAAGCTTCCAATAATACTGACCAACAGTATACAGGAAGAATACCCAGGGACAGTGCCAGGTATAATATATAGCTTGTATTGTAGCTTTATCGTGGGAGGGGGGAGTTGGTTTAGAAACTACCTTCCTCCTAATACGCTTACTTCGGTCCACTGGTGTAAGGATCCATCATCCGCGCCCCTCCTGGCGCACTCCCGGCTTACCCAGTACCACGATCAGGTGTCCTGCCTCTACTGCCTCCTGCAGCACATCTCGCAGACCAGTCACTACCAGCACACCTTCTAGGGGTGCGTGCGGACCTCACTCGACAATAAATGCCATCCCCGCTGGTCCCGCCTCCACGATTTGCTCACGCGGTTGTCACGCAGCGCGCACCCGCTATGCGAGGCAGCCACACATTCTCTCCTCCGTTACACTGTGTAATAGGATTCACCTGTCTTGTCTCCATCAGCCAACCATCACCAATAGCGAGTATGCTTCTTCCTCTTTGGTCTGTTCATCCTATATATGCTCAGCCTGCCCTCTGGCACATTGGCTGAGCATAACCTTGTTTATGTGTGCTGTGTTCACTGCAGTCCTGCCTACTGTCTGAGCCTTGCCTGTCTTGTTCCGTGTTGCCTGACCTTGCTTGTTCTTTGGATTCCGCACTTCTCCGCTCCTAACCCGGCTTACCAATATCAATTATTCCAAACTGACAAACGGGGTTCATTTGATAATAAATAGTTTATTGCAAAGTATGATCATACTCATTCAAAAGTCTATAAGACTCGCTGCCAGGGAGAGAAAACACTAGGGTTAGGGAGTGATCACAAGACCACACCAATTGAAGCAAAGTAATGAATAAATATGTGGTAATTGAAGAAGTGGGTGCAAACTGTGAACTGAAAAGTGAATCAGAAAAGGGGGGTGGAAAACACAAAATGAGTGTGTCTCCTAAAGAATTCACTATACTGCACTCCTACTTAATATAAAATTTAACTTTTAATATAATTACATAAAACATAAATTACCAAATCGTTGTGTATTGTGCATTAAAAATAAATTAAATTATCAAAACAAGCGTATGTGTCAGTGATTGTACGTTGGAATAATCTCAAACAACAATTATATTAGAGATAGCAGGGCACAAAACGCTAATAGTCAGGGTAAAAAAAACCCTCTGGGACACCTATGAGAACAAATACATATGTGTATATGTATAGATGTAACTAATAAACTCAGTGAATGATAGTATCACAAGACAGCTACCTGCTTAAACTAATAAATCACAGAGCACTGAGGGATGATAATATAAGGATGTATAACCATCCACTCAATATAGAAGTGCTGCTAATAGTGTGATAATGGAGGATGAATGATTCATAGCGTAGTGAAGCAATTGTTCACAGCATCATAGTCAATGAATCATTATATAGCTCACTCCAAATGAACATGTCACATATAAAGCAGGAGGTATGTACACTGAGTATTAGTAAAATGACCAATTTAGATCTACATAGATAGAGCCAGAAGACTACAAAGCACTACATAAAAGCAGCTCCAAGTAGGAGACTGACAACATTGCGCGTCCAACGCGCGTTTCCCTCCAGCAAAGGAGCTTCCTCAGGGACAAATTTGTCAGTCCCTCTTCTTATACTTTTCAAAATCTTCAGTGAGAAATGTACAGTATAACTTTATTCTTAGAAAACACAGTATCCTTTCCTAGTAGAGGGTATGTCTTTATTGTAACCCTTGGTCCGGATCCTCAATCCCTTGGAGTCTCACCCACTCCATATCCATTCACTAGTATTTCCCTCTCCTGACAAACATTTATTTATTGTTGATTCAGGAGGGTATTGTTGTACAAGAGAGGTTTCTGTTTGTTCTTCATATATATCTTCTTGGAGGGGCATGGAGAGAATAACTTGAACGGTCAGGTTGGTGATCAATCCTTTAAAGCAAGTGATAATAATAAATATAACAACAAACACACATACACATATTCAGACCTCACACAAGTTTCGGTCCTAGTGATTTAAACCATGTACTGTACCTATTCCCACATTCCAACTATGAAATATGTTTCGAAAAATCTTTGAATTTAGACACAATTCTTTTTTTTACCTCATATCATATATAACATTAGCCGTATTGTCAGGTACATAATTATAACACTCTTCTCCACCATTACACAAACATTTCTGCTCTTATAGTTACATTAGTTTTTAACTGTACCGAACTTAGAATAAAATCTCCTGCACAATACATAGTGTAATTACATTTGATATGCCTACATATATCACAATCAAATTTAAGATCCGAGATTTGGGTAATCTGAACAAACAAAATTTTCCCACATTCTATCTCTCTGATCTTTCATTTGATATAAATATATGTATATATATATATGGCTTACACCTCCTCCTGCAACACTTAAAGAAAAATATATATATATATATATTTTATATACTGTATATATTTTTTTAAGTGTTGCAGGAGGAGGTGTGAGCTATATATTTATATCTATTAAAGGCTATGTCAAGATTCAATATGTTTAAAACCATTTATATAGAAGAGCTGAACTGGCAATGGTTTTATATAAGTTATAGTTAGATAGATTTTTCAATATAGTACTGTATATCTATTCAGAAGATGCGTACATATATATATATATATACAAAAGTACTTCACCATATCTGCCTTTCTGCTTATTCCACAGGATTATTTTCATCATTTCCAACAATTGAACTTTCATTTGATATTTCTATATATTAACTTGATTTAGTAAATTTTAACTGATTTTGCGTCCGTGTGTTTTTCCCATATATATATATATATGGGAAAAACACACGGACGCAAAATCAGTTAAAATTAACTAAATCAAGTTAATATATAGAAATATCAAATGAAAGTTCAATTGTTGGAAATGATGAAAATAATCCTGTGGAATAAGCAGAAAGGCAGATATGGTGAAGTACTTTTGTATTAATCTACAACGCAAAACGAAGACAGCTACTTACAAAGTAGCAGATTGTAAAGGCATGTAGGAAACCAAGTTCTCTCCAAGCTGCAGTGTTGAGTCTCTGTCTCTTCCGGACTCCACGTGGAATGCCCAGATGCCGAGTTGATTCAAAACACCAGTGCTGCTGCCTCTGTTCACTTGCCCCCCACCCTCCGAATCTCGCGAGACACGGGAGGATGACACCAGA
Organism: Ascaphus truei; assembly: GCF_040206685.1. Lineage (NCBI taxonomy): Eukaryota > Metazoa > Chordata > Amphibia > Anura > Ascaphidae > Ascaphus > Ascaphus truei. The sequence continues at coordinate 367,463,229 of NC_134483.1, forward strand.
CGCTGGTCTGAACTCCGTTGCTTGATGGAGGGTGGCAATAGCTTAATGTAACTGCACCAATGGGGCTATATTACAGATATCTGGGCAGGGAGTATAGGAGAAGTATAGGCTAAATAAGTGTATCATAATATTCTTAACCTTAAGCGTTTCGTCCGGTAGAAGGACTTCTTCAAGGGGTATAAAATTACAATCAGATGTTGATCCTATATAGGCGGTCAATGACATGGATACTGAAGGTTAATTCACCAACCAATAGAGAATCACATCAGTAATAAAATTATAATTCAGCTGGACACTTTCTTCTTATACTATTCTTACACTCATACGTCACTCACATCGTGTCCATCCATCTTTCTATTTTCACCATTACTATATTGTCTTTTCTACCTTCTGACATATTCACATAGTATTTGTATCTAAGTCTGCGGGGCATGTGTCAAAGTAAACTTTAGCCTTTGTCTTCTTGTTGTTGTACTCAGAAAGTAGTTAGCTCAGGATGTGGTTAGCGAGACAAGAAATTCTGCAGATTTCAGCAAATACATATCCTACAGAATGCACTGTTCAATTAGTTCTTTGTATATTTCTTTCTGTTTTGCCTCTTGTGTATTTCCCATTATATACCTAGGTTACTATATCACCATAAGATACCACAGGGGGTAGTTGCAGAGTAGTAGTAGGAGCAGTAAACAAAAGTAATACAAGCACGCCTGTGGGCTTTTGAAAAAATGAGGTGTAGCTTTATTTAAAGTATTGACATTCTGGTCCTTATATGGACCATTGTCAAGAAGGGAAGGTCTGTGAGAGGACCAAAACTTTGATCCTATAAATAATTCTACTGTACACCCCATTTTTTTCAAAAGCCCACAAGAGCGCTTGTATTATTTTCATTTATTGCTGATATAGACCACAGCTGTGGTTTGTAGGGCAGCCGTGGCCATTATGACCATTTATGAGTGCATCTATCTCTATTCTCAAGATATTAGGTGGGCCTGAATCGATGTCTCAAAAGGTCAAGGGGAAAAAGGAAAATGATAAAAAAAAAACACACAAAGCGCTATACCTAATATACAGTGAAATACTAATTATAATAGTGATCAATGTCTATGGATCATTCCACCTGCAGAATGGCAAGTCTCTAATATGGGAATGGCAGCCTTGAGAGTTTGAAAGGTTCTTCCCCCAGCACCAAAAAGTTCTTACTGTAGCAAACTGAAAGTCCTCATTGATACCAATACAATATTGAATATGGAACAGTCACCCAAGATTGAAGCTGATTCAAACAACATGGGGAATGATGGTAAGTTCTTGTTGTAGCTGCAGAATGAGCAGAGAAAAAAAAGCACATAGTGCGATAAAACTCAAACTCCTAGTGTTCCAGTAGCTCTTATTAGAAACTACTCACACTTTTTGCTGGATTTTAAGGGACAATCCCATCTTGGAAGCATTGTATTGTATTGTATTGTATGTCTTTATTTATATAGCGCCATTAATGTACATAGCGCTTCACAGCAGTAATACATGTCGTAATCCAATAAATAACAGATAATATAAATAACAGATCATGGGAATAAGTGCATTAGACATTAAGGAAGAGGAGTCCCTGCTCCGAGGAGCTTACAGTCTAATTAGTAGGTAGGGAGAACGTACAGAGACAGTAGGAGGGAGTTCTGGTAAGTGCGTCTGCAGGGGGCCAAGCTTTATGTATCATGTGTCCATGATTATCCAGTGCTATTCATATGCTTCTTTAAGCAAGTGTGTCTTAAGGTGGGTCTTAAAGGTGGATAGAGAGGGTGCTACACTGGCGACACACTTTATTCGAGCTTGGCTAGTCCCACGAATTCGGGTATACCCGGGTGTATTGAGGTTTGTGACTGTTTTCTGCCCGAGTGCATTGAGTTATTTTCCAAGCAGGGATTGAAGCATTTTATTCCCCCTGGCTGCAATACTGCACAGTATATATATATAAACTGCATTACAATTCATGAATTTATGCCATCTGGTAGACACGCGAAGCATTGCAGCCTATTAAATCCTAATCATTATCATTTAACATATCAGCCGCCTGTCAGCCAGGCATGAACCCAGGCTGGGAAGGCAAATGCAACGGGGCTTGTCAGAGGTTAGGAGCGGCGCATTCCAGGTATCTGCCAGGTACATACCGGGTATTTGCTCGAATAAAGTGTGTCGGTGCAGTAGTCGGGTACTCAGGGGAAGGGCATTCCAGAGGTGAGGGGCAGTCAATGAAAAAGGTTTAAGGCGGGAGAGGGCTTTAGATACAAAGGGGGTAGAAAGAAGACATCCTTGAGAAGAACGCAGGAGTCTGGATGGTGCATAACGAGAAATTAGGGCTGAGATGTAAGGAGGGGCAGAAGAGTGTAAAGCTTTACAACTGAGGAGAAGAATGGAGTGTGAGATGCGGGATTTGATCGGAAGCCAGGAGAGGGATTTCATGAGGGGAGATGCTGAGACAGATCTAGGAAAAAGTAGAGTGATTCTGGCAGCAGCGTTAAGGATAGATTGTTTGGGAGACAGGTGAGAGGCAGGAAGGCCGGACAGCAGGAGGTTACAGTAATCAAGACGGGAGAGAATGAGGGCCTGAGTCAGAGTTTTAGCAGTCGAGCAACAGAGGAAAGGGCGTATCTTTGTTATATTGCGGAGGAAAAAGCGACAGGCTTTAGAAATGTTTTGAATGTGAGGGGCGAATGTGAGAGAGGAGTCGAGTGTGACCCCAAGGCAGCGTGCTTGGGCTACTGGGTGAATGATCGTAGTTCCAACAGTAATGTGGAAGGAGGTAGTAGGGCCAGGTTTGGGAGGAAGTATGAGGAGCTCTGTTTTAGCCATGTTGAGTTTAAGGCGGCGGAGGGCCATCCAGGATGATATAGCAGAGAGACATTCAGAAACTTTGGTTTGTACAGCAGGTGTAAGGTCGGGTGTTGAGAAATATATTTGTGTGTCGTCAGCATAGAGGTGATAATTAAACCCAAAAGATGTTATTAGGTCACCTAGAGAGAGTGTATACAGAGAAAAGAGAAGAGGTCCCAGGACAGAGCCCTGGGGTACCCCCACAGAGAGATCAATAGAGGAGGAGGAGGTGTTAGCAGAAGAGACACTGAAAGTACGATGGGAGAGGTAGGATGAGATCCAGGATAGAGCTTTGTTCCGAATGCCAAGAGTATGGAGAATGTGAAGGAGAAGAGGGTGGTCCATGGTGTCATTATTTAGGACTTGTCTTTTGAAGATCTTAATTACTGCATTCCGTCCATTATGGCTCCATGCCAATCCGTGTAAATGAAAGAGACTTGCATAGTGTTAAAAACATAACACATTTAATATGCAATAATTAGCCAAATATACACTTACAATTAGGACTGTTGAATTGTACTATTATAAAATGCCGTCCACAGCTTGCACAGGCTCCGGTGGTCACCGTCAGCATCTCCAGCTGTGTTAGAACTATGTCTGTTTCTGCGGCCTGCACAGGAGAATCAGCGATTCTCTCTTGGATGATGTTACTGGTTCACCTTAACCTCTGCCTCTGCCTGAGCTCCACTACATCAGTTACCTCCACCCAATGCATTTTGTAACCGCTCTGGGTCACTTCCTCAGGGATATTAGGTAGAGGTCAATGTGTCTGATTTTTGTAAAAAATATATAAATCAGAAATATTTACCTGGGTTGATTTTGGTCTTATGGGTCCACTTTAAAAGCAGATATACCAATTATGAAGAAAAAAAGAAAAAACAAAACAAGCATACGGTATTTACAGTATTGATTTAGCTAGGAAGCTGAATTGGAAAATTAGTGAGACAGATTCCATTTATTTTGTGTACAAGATTCAAATTTCAAATGTGAAAATGTACAGTATAAAGCTATTGAAATTGCCAAAGGGCTAAAGGCCTTTGTGACTGGATACACACACACAGCACTGCACCCTGCAGACATCCCGGGAAGCTTTGGAACCACGCCCTGGCACTGTTGATCTCGATCTGGTAAAATGTACGGGCCCGGGAAACGAAAGAACCAACACACAGGCAGTGTTTCAATCTTTCCGTCTCAGTTTATTAAGCATAAGGTAAAGATATTTATACAGAACAAAGAAAACATTGGGTAGAGGCGTAACTTAGGTTAGAGGCGTGATTGTGGGGCAAGACATATTAGTGGAGTGATATTGGGGTGTAAATCTCCCAGAACAGGCACTGTCTGAAATACATAACTTTCTCACTGCCTATGTTATCTACAACCTTGGTTTCCATGGCAGCTATGTGGGGTGATTTGGCTTCCCAGAGAACTCGTCTCCAACTACTGATAAAACAACATTAAAAAGCTGACTACATGAGAAAATGTATTTTAGCAAAAGCTGACTACATGATTTTAGCTAGCAAGTGCAGACAAAATGGATGGTTTAACACAAATGCAGCTTCTGGCCTTCTCTAACCACCCCAGGAGATGCTCCCCAGCTGAGCAGCAGAAACAACCCGGCAATCATTTGGCAAGCTGGGTTTCATTTTTAATCTTCTCAAACAAAAAAAAGGCTCACTTGGAGGTTAACGTATAAGACTATACCAATTCACCTGGCACATCGGCACTAGTCCTCTATCAAGCAGGCAAAACTTTTGTTTTTCATTGCAGTTCACCCATATATTTTTTTTATATTTGTACTGTGTGATTTTTATATTCTTCATTTTTTCAATTCATCATAAATTATCATATTCTTGCTAAACCATTGCGCCTTTTTCTTTTTGATGTTTTTCTGGCCTTCTCTACTGTCCCTAACAGCGATAAATAAAAATAAATATATTCAAGAGTTTTAAAAAAGTGTTTGAAACGCTGTTAAAATGGGGTGTATGTCAAACTGCCGTCACTTATACAGTGATAATTTTTGTGGACATGAATTACTACAATAGCATAATTAAAAAAAAAAAACAAATTTAAATGACTATTATATAGAATCACAGCAGCATTTATTTACTTATATGATCAGAGACTCCAGTTCAGGTCACACAAGAACTAGGAACTGTTGTACTGTAAGTGTAGCCAAGCTGGTCTAAACTGTCTCTCTGCCTCTTGTCATAGAAGCCCTGATAGACCTGCAGTCTGTGACAGGTTAATACTGGGGCTTTGACCACCTCAGGCTGTTCTCTGATTGATAGGAGAGGCGTTGTCATCGTGGTTGTGTGTAGCCAATCGTGGTACAGAGGACTATGCCCTCACCTCCTTGGTGTCAGGGAGGAGTGCCAAAGTTAGTAGTCAGTTCAAGTCTGGAGGTTGGAGAGACTGGAAGGGGTGTGAGTCTCTTCCATCCAGGATAAACATGCCCCCCAGCCCCTTAGGGGTCTGGGAGACCATCTAAATTCAACAAAGGCCTCTCTACTATCAGAGGTCCCGCACCACCCAGGGTCTGGGGACCTTTCTATTCATCTGCACCGCTGTATATACCATCACATGTGACTGCACAAATGAAGCATCCATTTTATATACCTCTTCCTGGTTATCAGTCATTTGGGCAGGGAGTATGGATGAATTATCTCTCTAAGAAATCCTGGAGCTACTGGAACTGGAGGCGCTGACACCTTGAAGAACAACCAAAAGCCTGTCCTGGTCTCCTCAACATTGCAGACCTCCTCAGCTCAGACCTTCACAGGTATGCCAGCACCACAATACCTCGTAGCAGACACAACATCTCCAAGAGGGTGGGGGAAACAGTGCTACATATGATAGAAGGAATAAGGTCACTTGAAAGTGCATCTTCATGTGTCCACATCCAGTACACAAGAGTATTACAGTGTAACACAGGGATTGATGGCAGAGGCAGATGCTCTGGAAGACGCCTGTTGGAGTTTTTTTCCCTACCCAGTAACTGGCATCACAACCAGAAAGTGCTATTGCTGGAGTGTTCAGAGGAGCAGAGGGAAGGTGTCTTCTCCATTGGAGGCTATTTGCTGTTCTGCTGTTTGACCCTGAGTGGTCTAAATGTGACTTTTACAAGGAGTAGAATGTGAGTTTATCTCCACTTGTGTTTTGCTCGTATCTTAATTGTATAAAGGTAATGTACCATGTCTTGCCTTTCCATTTGATTATATGGAGAGTGGATTTGGCTGTATAACATAGGATTTTCCAGTAGGAATCTACACACCTTTGTTACACCTGTGGGTTTAACCCATCACTGCCTGTTGTACTACTAGGAGCATGTGAGTGGGCTTTTTTTCCCCTGCTCTAATTACAGTACATCCCCCCAAAAATATAGACATACTGTGCTATATTTTTGTTTGTTTCTACAGTACATATATGTAGCCAAGAGTCCTTGACAACACAGAAAGAATGTGCTTAGTAGCGCTATTCTCTAAACAAACTATAACAGTTATGCAACAATAAGCAGAGATATATTGGGGCAGCCAGGAAAACTGGTGTGAACAACACCAAACGGAATACAGAAACAACAAATACAAACCAGCGCCCACAGAATAAAATAATGTCCAATAGGTCTAATGGGGGAAAAGTCCAGTAAGTCCAAATGCTTGTGGAAATTCCAATCAGTGAATCAGTTATATGTGGACAGATAAAAGAAAGATTATCATAGTGTATACTGTAAAACAACTACATGAAACATAAATGACAAATAAGAACAAACAACATAAACAACATATAACACAGAAGCTGAAAAAATAAAATATTTATTAAAACAAAGGAGCCTGCTGCAGCGAGTCTTCAAAGGGTTTAAAACCTAAAACCCTACTTACAGCATGGCCGGAATAGTGAGCGTCTGAGACAGGGGTGATAGCCAGGTGCAGACCAAGTCCTCCGTCAACGCTCTAATGAAGAGAGCGGTGCCTCACAGCTCCCTCCGATTCCAGCTCCCTCCAGGGATGTGGAGCCAGACAGCAACTCAGCTACGCTGCCGAGTGAAGGGGACCTCTTGCACGATGACGTCACTTCCCGTATTGGTGGTCGGAAATGCAACACAGGATCCAGCTAACTCCAAAGGCGCCGTGATCTCTGACCTTTCGTGATTACGTCACTTCCTCAGGAACCTCGTGATTACGTCACTTCCTCACGTAATCACGAAACGATTTTGTTACAATACTATTACATTTTTCTGATACACAATGAAACATCAAAAGGCACATTGGCCTGATACATCAAGCTCCTGTAAGGGATCAATGCACTATTATCACCAAAATGTTTGCTATTTTTATACTTACACCTTTAAAAATAATAATTATTTATCTTGTTCTTTAAAAATGACATGCAGGACTTTACTAACCTTTAAGGTAACCACCCTCCCCGGGGAAACTGTCCCACTCACACAGACCAATTCCCTCCATACTTTCTCCCACAAAAAGCACCCCCCCCCCCTCCATCTAGACTAATGAACTTTGCTAACAGGGCTTTCTTTAAATCCATTGATAGTAACTATAGCTACATGGTCCCTCTCAATGGGGGCCTACATAGCCACCATGGCAATCAATGTTGACATGTAAAATACATTTGATTAATTACACCAGCCAGGATGAAGGCCATCCTCATCTTCATAGCTGAATCCACCTGGAACAAATCCAATAAAAGGCCGATGCCAACAAAAAGAAACAAAAACTAATTAAAAATACTGATCGCTACCAAAAAGTACCACAATAAAAACATAAAAAACTATCGCAAGCCTGATGGCTATGAAAAAGGGGCCCACCCAAAACCCTAAACAACAATCCCAAGCCTTATATAGGGAATGGGCTATACCTGAAGGCTTGATGTCGCACGGCACTTCAACAATCAGTGACATAATTAAGATATTTTAAAGAGAAAAAAAATATATAGTCAGAAATGTTTTGTTTCTTGTTCTTGCTTGTCTACTCTTGCCAATTATGTTTTTATTTAATATCTGTCTTTGAATGTAAATACGGGTCCTATTTACCTTTGTATGCTGAATGCAAAAAGGGTTGACCTTTTAGGCTAATTCTAATGCATATACTGTAACCTTTAGAAACTAGTCAATTTTTTCCTCTCAACAATTTTTATACAGTAGCTATCATTTAATGGAAAGCAGAGAAGCAAAATGATATCTTCTCTCAATAAATTAAAACCAGCAAAAAATGTAAGTGACAAAAGAAAGATTTGATCGTCTGACAATATATATATATATATATATTAATATAAAGTTGAGATTAATGCCCATGTCAGCTACTTCTAAATAGGCTCCATTTTTGCTGTTACTACCCTTGATGCTTGTGATGTTCCATTAAAACCTTTTTGCATTTGACTTTTTTGATCTCTGTTATATATATATATATATATATATATATATATATATATATATATATATATATATATATATATATATATAAAGCTCGCACAAATAAAAGCATTTCGTTAGCCACAGAACGGTATCGTCTATTTATTTTTTGATTATATATATATATATATATATATATACACAAAAAAGACTGTGCTTGGGTGACTGCTGCTGGCAACGCCCAGTCAGTAATGAACAATAACATCTAAGTGGATCTACACCAATGTGTTAATGAGCCATATATATTCCACTAAATATCACACATGTATGTCCCAGCATGAGTAGCCAAATTAAATAATATAAACCAATTAAAAATAGTGCTGTGGATGCCTATTTAACCCCAAAAATGTATTAAATACTAATAAAAAAATATATAAACAAAAAAATGGCAATACATAAAACATAATATCCTTGTCAGTCCAAAAAATGAAGTCCAATACAGCAAATCAAAAACACTGAAACAGGAAACAGGCAGCCTTCTGATAGGGCCCAACGACCTCCCCACTCAACCTGTATAGAAAAAGAAAAGAAAAAAAGCGCCCAATCTAGTGCATTACTGTATAAAAAATGGATTTAATGTTCTAAAAAATTCAATGGTTAAACTCACAAACAATGAAGATAAAAAAGCATGTATGAGATCAATACTCATGATCCGATTTGTCAGCAAGAAGCTTCTCCTCTGCTCAGCTGCTCCTCAGACCAGTGTGGTCCTCAGGAGTCTCCGTCCAGCAGGAACTCTCGGCACCAGTGGTTTCTCAAATTCTTCTCCCGGGGAACACAAACCAGATGTCCCTTGTTCCAAGCAAGGGGGAAGGAAGGAGGCGGAAGTGACAGGACCGCAGATGGTAGCAGTCTTTGAGTGAGGTGGCAGCAACTTGCTCAACAAACGCTAAGTCATCCACAGCACATTAACCCCTATGGTAACCCCGATCACTCGTGCAGCAGTTACTTCTGGGTTTGCGTCATCCATCCGATCTCTCAGGGAATTCCGACACCAGCAGTCACCTCCTCACAAGAACCCCTCAAAAGAAAGTATGCTGGATGAGCGCGGCACAATCGAACTACAGCAGGGAGCATGTGAATCAGCTGCTGAGTGGTATGCGATGTCAATGCGCTACAGCGTGGAGCATGTGGTTGATGCAAATCTGGAAGTAACTGCTGCACGAGTGATCGGAGCACAATACCCCATTGTACAACTATACTGTACCTTCAGGGCCAATAGGGACAAGTTATCAAGGGAAAGGTTAACTGATTAGCAGTGCTGCCTCCTCATTTTGATTGTCTGAGGTTCATAAACCACTCTGGCCACAGCATTCTCTGGCTCGTTGACACTCCCTTTAAAGCCAGGAGTCTGTTACACTTTGATCTGTCCTCAACTCCACACTGTACAGTAGCTTTATCTCAAGCTACAGTACCTCCGAGAGATACATTGTAAACCATTCAATTATAGGGGCCTAATCTAGTTCAGTGACTTTTCGGCTATCTCAAACGATGTGGCATGACCTCATCGAACGATTTGTCATTTGTATTATCACGGTATTCAGAAAGAATCTGAAACCATCTCAAACCGAGGCAGGAAAATCCCAATACAGCTCATACCAGCAATGTGATCACAGATTTTTTCTAAGTTCTCCCCCTGCGATATTTTAGCAATCTGAGCTGCACAGAGAGAGCTGTCTCTCTCTGAACAGCTCTCCACAGGCAATCACAGTCTTTAAAAAAAAAATCTAATACTAGTGTACAGGAGCTGGGAGTCTCAATAGCTGAACTGCATTAATTTCAGGTCCGGGGAACCCCTGCTTCCTGAGTTACAGGTATGGGGTGCCGGTATCTCCTATGCATTTAAATGTCCCAGTCACATGATACGGGAGATTTAAACATTGCATGTGGGTATCGGCACCTATAAAGGGGCCTATAAGTCAAGAAGCAAGGGTACCCGGACCTGAAATTAATGTGGATTAGCTCTGGAGACCCCCTACTCCTGCACACTAGTATTAACATTTTTATAAAACAACTTAATTACCTTAGCGGCTATCCGCTAAGGCAATGAAGTGGTTAAACATGAGTACCCTGTTTATTGGGGGAAGAAGGGGTGGATGATGGGGGTAGTTGCCCCATCGTGGGTGGTTATTTTTGTTGATTGGTTTCTTTAATTCTGTTTTATTTTAGGGGATTGTGTTTTTTTAGGTTGCCTATAGAATGCCAGAGTGGCTAATCATGCCCATATTATATCAATCATGGGGTAGAGGATGAGATGGTGGTTAGGCCAACCTGGTGTGTAGTGGGGGAGGGGCTTAACCCCTTAATTACTATAGCGGTTACTAAACGCTAAGGGGTTGGGGCCATTAGTTGGTATTTTTCATTGTACTGTTCCTGCCTATGAGGATATGGACGTGGAGGACAGTAATGAGGACGGCCTTCATCCTAGCTGGGGTAAGTAGAAGTTTTATTCAATTTATTCTGTCTGGATAATGTTTTATTTGGAATGGGCAAATGAGCTATTATCCATATCGGGATAATAGTAATTTTGCCCATTACTTTACTGTATGTGTTGGGGAGGGGGGGAGGGGTTGTTGGGAGAAGAGGCGGTGGGTAGGAGGGTTATTGTATTTTTTAAATGTTTTTTGGGGGTAGAGGGATTGGGTGAAAGGGGTAGTTGCCCCAAGGTTGGGTGATTAGGCCTCTCAGGCGGGTAACGGAAGTGGTTAACCCCTTTATTACCATAGCAGTTCCCACACTATGGTAGTGAAGGTGATAATTCCACCCTCAACCTTCCCGGCAGGCCTAACCTTGGGGGGGCACATTACCCCGCCATGCAATAAACATTGCTGAAGCCTTCTGTCATTGGCATGAATAAGTTATATCATTACTGTGATAATATTTAGTTAGAGGTGATACTAAATATTTTGATATTATATCGATTTGTTACATCTGTACCATACTGTTAATACATGAGTGCTGCAAATTAGTGATATTAGCTATTAATAATTAGGAAAATTGTGTGGGCTCCCAGCACTCAGAAAATCACAATAAGTATATGGTGACCAGACGTCCCGGTTTTGCCGGGACAGTCCCGTTTTTTTCTTGGTTGTCCCGGGTGCTGGTCCGTCCCTGAAATGTTCCTTTTTTGCCCCTGGTCCCTTGCGCGAGTTGGAGGCGGCGCGGTGGCAGTGAGGAGGAGGATGCTGCAGCTGGTAAGTATTTTTTTCAATAGTAGAATGCCGGGGGCGGGTCTTTAGAGTAGAAGCAGGGGATTGGTTGGAGGTCAGAGGATGCCGGGGGTGGGGCTTTGTACCAGGGGTGGATGTAGTGAAAACAAAGAAAAACCTGGCGCCAAAAGTTCATTGGATAATCCTGTACTCCTCAGGGGATCAGCACACTTGCTTGACAGGCCATATAGGGGAAAAAACACAAACAGACACAGATCATAGTGCAACACTGTAGGGTTAAAACAGGTCTACACTAATACACACACTGCACATATAACATAGAGACTCCTAGTGACTATAAAAACTATTTATTAAATAAAAAGAACTATGCCATAAAATGGTTTGGACAAATGAGAACACCGCTGGTCATCCAGATATGAAAAATCAGAGCCCTACTTACAAGCAGCAAGGCAAATACAGGCAATGCAACAAAGAGTCTTCCGGCTGCTGCTGATGTCTTTGCAGAGATGTGATTCCTGCTGCACCGTGACTCTCGTGCTGACTCTCCCTCCAGGGGTTAACAGGAACAGTGGCAGTGTTGGAGGCCTGCTTGTGGGGCTCACAGCTCTCCTCCACGTGAGGCTGCTCTCCTCACTTCCTCCTCCGGTTACACAGGCTGTCTCAGCGTGCCTGCACGCGAGTGTGCACGTGCCCTTAAAGGGACAGTACAAACGTCCTGTATGCCAAGAACTAACGGCTGCAATGGGGCTCAAATGTGACCAAGTGTCCCAAAAAGTCCAATACCAAGCTCAAAGTGACTGTGTCACCTGCCCTACGCGTTTCGTGGATGTTACTCCACTTCCTCAGGGGCTAAAAAAACTGACACTGAATGACATGTACATATACCCTAACCAATTAAAAATTAATTGCCCAATTAGGCTGTATAGCCTGCATGTCATTAATATCAAATCACTACGTCTCTAACAACATAATACACATACAATACATTAAACAACATTAAAAACATTCAGATATCAACTGATAACCATATATCCCAAAATTGAGGCCAGATGTAATATCATAATAGGCATTGATATATACCAAAATGCCAAATTGTGGCCAAAGGATAAACAAACCTGCTTAAGCCACTTAGTATGCTACTGCTGGTACAGAGTCAAATGGATAAGGTGTCATCCATTAAGTAATGGTTGCATTTAACTAATGTTTGTTTGAGCCATTTCATCTACCTAAAAAGGAGCCCAATTCAAAATCAATATTGAGCCCATATGGGGATAGAGTCTTAAGTTCATAGATCCAAAAGGCCTCCCTCCTATTGATGTGTTGAATGTTATTACCACCTCTCCAATTGGGTGTACACAATTCAATAGGTTGACAGATAAGGCCCTTTGGATTTTTGCCATGATGTACCAAAAAGTGGTGGGACACACTGTGTGATGTTAAACCCTTTTTGATGTTGTAGATATGTTCATATATACGTCTTTGAAACGTACGACCAGTGCGACCCACATATTGCAGGCCACAAGGACACTGCAACATATAAATGACAAACTCTGACTTACATGAAATATGTGACATGATTTTGTAGTTTTTGGCGGTGACATTAGATTTGAATTCTGTGCTACAACAGCTGTACTTACAGGCTATACATTTACTGCATGGTTTAAACCCATTTTTAACCTGATTGATGTTCATTTTTATTTCACCTTGGTTTAAAGGGTAACTAGGTGCCAGTTTGTTCCTAAAGTTACCAGCTTTCTTAAAAACAATAGATGGCTGTGGTGTTAGTATCTGTGACAAAGTTGCATCCTGTAACAATATAGGCCAATGTTTGGCAAAAATATTCCTTATTTTGGGGGCCATAGCGTTATATTGTGTTATAAAGGAAATATTATTTTTCCCTTGGCTGTCCCCTTTGTCCTTATATTCCAGGAGTTTGTTCCTGTCCATATCTTGAACTAAAGAGATAGTATTCTCTAGTTCGTCTAAGGGATATATCTCTTTAGTTCAAGATATGGACAGGAACAAACTCCTGGAATATAAGGACAAAGGGGACAGCCAAGGGAAAAATAATATTTCCTTTATAACACAATATAACGCTATGGCCCCCAAAATAAGGAATATTTTTGCCAAACATTGGCCTATATTGTTACAGGATGCAACTTTGTCACAGATACTAACACCACAGCCATCTATTGTTTTTAAGAAAGCTGGTAACTTTAGGAACAAACTGGCACCTAGTTACCCTTTAAACCAAGGTGAAATAAAAATGAACATCAATCAGGTTAAAAATGGGTTTAAACCATGCAGTAAATGTATAGCCTGTAAGTACAGCTGTTGTAGCACAGAATTCAAATCTAATGTCACCGCCAAAAACTACAAAATCATGTCACATATTTCATGTAAGTCAGAGTTTGTCATTTATATGTTGCAGTGTCCTTGTGGCCTGCAATATGTGGGTCGCACTGGTCGTACGTTTCAAAGACGTATATATGAACATATCTACAACATCAAAAAGGGTTTAACATCACACAGTGTGTCCCACCACTTTTTGGTACATCATGGCAAAAATCCAAAGGGCCTTATCTGTCAACCTATTGAATTGTGTACACCCAATTGGAGAGGTGGTAATAACATTCAACACATCAATAGGAGGGAGGCCTTTTGGATCTATGAACTTAAGACTCTATCCCCATATGGGCTCAATATTGATTTTGAATTGGGCTCCTTTTTAGGTAGATGAAATGGCTCAAACAAACATTAGTTAAATGCAACCATTACTTAATGGATGACACCTTATCCATTTGACTCTGTACCAGCAGTAGCATACTAAGTGGCTTAAGCAGGTTTGTTTATCCTTTGGCCACAATTTGGCATTTTGGTATATATCAATGCCTATTATGATATTACATCTGGCCTCAATTTTGGGATATATGGTTATCAGTTGATATCTGAATGTTTTTAATGTTGTTTAATGTATTGTATGTGTATTATGTTGTTAGAGACGTAGTGATTTGATATTAATGACATGCAGGCTATACAGCCTAATTGGGCAATTAATTTTTAATTGGTTAGGGTATATGTACATGTCATTCAGTGTCAGTCTTTGTAGCCCCTGAGGAAGTGGAGTAACATCCACGAAACGCGTAGGGCAGGTGACACAGTCACTTTGAGCTTGGTATTGGACTTTTTGGGACACTTGGTCACATTTGAGCCCCATTGCAGCCGTTAGTTCTTGGCATACAGGACGTTTGTACTGTCCCTTTAAGGGCACGTGCACACTCGCGTGCAGGCACGCTGAGACAGCCTGTGTAACCGGAGGAGGAAGTGAGGAGAGCAGCCTCACGTGGAGGAGAGCTGTGAGCCCCACAAGCAGGCCTCCAACACTGCCACTGTTCCTGTTAACCCCTGGAGGGAGAGTCAGCACGAGAGTCACGGTGCAGCAGGAATCACATCTCTGCAAAGACATCAGCAGCAGCCGGAAGACTCTTTGTTGCATTGCCTGTATTTGCCTTGCTGCTTGTAAGTAGGGCTCTGATTTTTCATATCTGGATGACCAGCGGTGTTCTCATTTGTCCAAACCATTTTATGGCATAGTTCTTTTTATTTAATAAATAGTTTTTATAGTCACTAGGAGTCTCTATGTTATATGTGCAGTGTGTGTATTAGTGTAGACCTGTTTTAACCCTACAGTGTTGCACTATGATCTGTGTCTGTTTGTGTTTTTTCCCCTATATGGCCTGTCAAGCAAGTGTGCTGATCCCCTGAGGAGTACAGGATTATCCAATGAACTTTTGGCGCCAGGTTTTTCTTTGTTTTCACTTTCACTTTCTCTGTCAGTACTGACAGTATTACTAGGCAGCCTTTATATATATATATTTTGCAATTGTCACACTGGTGTTTTAGTCTTTAGCGCTTGTGCACATTTTTTCTTTTTCACAGGGGTGGATGTAGTGAAATGAGCTGCTTCATGTGTGTGTGTTGTCTGTCTCTGTGTGTATCCTGTCTGTCAGTCCTGTCTGTCAGTCCTGGGTGTGTGTCCTGTCTGTCTGTGTGTGTGTGTGTCCTGTCTTCCTTTGTGTGTGTGTGTGTGTGTCCTCTTTGTCTGTCTGTGTATCATAGGAGGAGAGGAGGGAGAGGTATGAGGAGGGAGAGGTATGAGGAGGGGGAGGTATGAGGAGGGGGAGATATGAGGAGGTATGAGTAGGGGGAGATACAGTATGAGGAGGGAAGGGGGAGATACAGTATGAGAAGGGGAGGGGAGATACAGTATGAGGAGGGGAAGGTATGATTAGGGGAGGGGAAGGTATGAGGAGGGGAGAGGAAGGTATGAGAGGGAGAGGGTATGAGGAGGGGAGGTATGTGGAGGGGAAGATACAGTATGAGGAGGGAAGGGGGAGATACAGTATGAGGAGGGGAGGGGAGATACAGTATGAGGAGGGGAAGGTATGATTAGGGGAGGGGAAGGTATGAGGAGGGGAGGGGAAAATATGAGAGGGGGAGATATGAGGAAGGGAGGGGAAGGTATGGGTATGGGGAGGGAAAGGTATGAGGAGAGGAGGGGAAGGTGTGAGGAGGGGGGGGAAATATTAAGAGATGAGGAGGGGGAGATATTAGGAGATGAGGCAGGGGAGATATGAGTAGGGGAGGGAAAGGTACGAAGGGGAGGCATGAGGAGGGGAGGGGGGATGAGGAAGGGAGGGGAGATATGAGGAGGGGGAGATATGAGATGAGGAGGGGAGATATGAGATGAGGAGGGGGGGATAAGGGGAGTGGGAGATATGAGGATGCGGAAGGGAAGGTATGAGGAGGGGAGGGAGAGGTATGAGGAGGGGAGTGGGAGGTATTGGGAGGGAAAGGTATGAGGAGGGGAAGGTATGAGGAGGGGAGGGAAAGATATTAGGAGATGAGGAAGGGGGTATATTAGGAGATGAGGAGGGGGAGATATTAGGAGATGAGGAGGGGGAGATATGAGGAGGGGAGGGGAAGGTATGAGGAGGTATGGGGGAGATATTAGGAGATGAGGAGTGGGATATATTAGGAGATGACGAGGGGGAGATATTAGGAGATGAGGAGGGGGAGATATGAGGAGAGGGGTAAGGTATGAGGAGGGATGGGGAGATATTAGGAGATATGAGGAAGGGAGAAATGTGTAAGGAATCCACTTCTGGCTTTGATTATAGCTTTTGCAGACTTCTGCAGTTGCAAAAGCTTCCTCTGGCAATCAATGGCACATGTGCTGCTTCTCATTACAGCTTCTGCCCTGTGCTCCATCATTGGAGGAATACTCACACACCCTCCTTCTGTGATTGGATCTCCGCCCTTTATATCCTGGGCTTTGGCACTGAAACAGTGCCGAGCATAAATTCCTACCCTGGACGTTACTGTCTCTGCCACAAGCCACCCTGGCTTGTATCCTGGTGTACTAACCTTTCTGGTTCTTGTCCCTTGTTTCCTTAGGCCACCTGCTAGTTCCATGCGGGGGCCCATTCCTGACTTCTCTGCTGAAGCGTTGTTTCCTGAGGCCGCCTGCTAGTTCCATGCGGGGGCCCGTTCCTGACTTCTGTGCTGAAGCGTTGGTTTCCCGACGCTGCCCTGCGGTGTACTTCGGCCAGCCTGCTGTCTCCCCTGCTGAGACCGGCGTCATGGGCGGAGGCCTCTCCTCACGAAGAGGTCACTCCCGCGCTCACGCTCCTAAGCTGAAGCGGGGAACTCCTGACTACCTGTTGCCGAACTCCTGCTTGAATAACGACGATGCTGCCTTCTCCACTCCTGACCCTGCTACGTACGACTACGAACTGCGCACTCCGGATCAGTCTGCGCGGACTACGGTCGGTGATTATATAACCCCACCTCAGCCCCGCGGTCCGGTCCCGGTTTGTGGCGAGCACAATCGTAACAGTATGCTCGGCCCCACAAAACCGGACCGTGCTGTGGCGGGGGTTGGTAAATGTGTAACTGAACCTATGTCCCAGGCTGCGGACCAGTCCCTGTTTGGAAAACCATACCGGTTTGAGAGACTGCCTTCGCCTGAAACTGCGGGAATGTGTGAAGGTTTAACCCTCCCGGAAAGTCTGATTCGTAATGTACTCCTTACTAAAGCTCAGCACCTTAGAGAGATGAAACAGCTCCTGGTTCCCCAACTGTACCCTTCTACTTCCACTATAGACTGGGAGACAGTGGATCTTAGGGTATTGGCCCAGACTCGTGATGCGTTTCATACGCTTTGCCTAGATTTCGAACTCTCCATTATTCTACGGGACCCTCTCCTCGCTGCCTACGCACATTCTAATTATACCCATTTCCCCTCAAGCCCTTTTGCTGGACCCTTGAGCTATCCTGAGGAGCAGGAACAACCTCCAACTGTCTTGGTACCTCTACAGCCTAAGGAGGAATTTGCCACGGTCCCTGCTGCTGTCTCCTCCCCCTGCAACACTTACCCACTACCACTTTCTATTCACAAACTCCTTTTTGCTAGTCCTGTTGCTATACATGTAGGGTTGCCTCCCTCTCCTAAGAATGGACAAACAGCTGCCACAGTTCCTACTCCCGTGTTAACCCCCCTGTGTTCAGACCCTGAGGTTATTCCTGTTTTAACCCTTGCTAGTCAGGTCTATGAGTCCCCCACTGTAAATCCCTGCATTGCCCACGTCAGTGTGTCTCACCCAGTACCAGAGAATGAACACAGTTTGCCCTCTATTTCTAACCCAGAATTTCTAAGCTCTGTCCCCGAGGTTATTTCTGCTTTAACTCCTGCTAGTCTGCTCTGTGAGGTCCCCATTGTTAACCCTTGTATTCCGCAGACTAATGTTAGGTCCTTAGGACAAGAGGCTGAACCCCCTATGACCCCACTTGCGGAGGCTAGCTTCTCTTTTCCTGATTCTCAGGTACAGCCTAGCTTAACCCTTGAGGTTTTTCCTATGTTAACCCCGGCAGGTCAGCCCTATGAACCTCCCTTGGTAAATCCCTGTAGTCCGCCAATCAAGGACACCTCCTTTGTTTCAGAGGATGAACCCCTTATGTTCCCTGACTCAGCTAAAATTCTCGGGGCTATGCCCCCTGAACTTTCGGCAATAATACTGGCTCCAGTTAAAAGTATTCTGGAACCATTTGTTTCCCTAAGCCTGTTCGCAGAATCCCCACTCCTAGGTATGTCGCTGATCCAGTCTGTCACTCAGAGAGCTGAAATCCCTGATTCTGAGCATAGACCCCTTTTCGTGGAATCTGTAGTCGTTTCTGATGTCCCAGACACTCTTTCCCAAATACCCACTTCAGAGACCAGCACAGTTGTGGTTGCCCCCCTTGTACTGTCTGTGTTGTCCTCTTCTCAAATCCTAGGGTTAAAAGCGAACAGTGCATATTATGCCCCTTTCCAAGTGACCCCTTCTGAGATCAGCGCATCTGCTGTTGCTCCCTTAGTACATTTACAGTTAGGGCCCTCCTTTTTGAAGGATCAGGTTTTCAAATTTAAAACTCCCTTTTCCCCTGATTTTGTAAACCTTCAGTCCCTTTTCACTGTAGTTAAAAGTTCTCCAGCAGCCACTGAGTTAAGCTCTGCCGCTGCTAAAACTTCCGTTGTAGAAGCAACCTTCCCTAGTTCACTTCCGTTTGTCCTATCTGTTATTCCTGTCCTTGACTCTAAGTCTGTCTCCTTGGGACCGGTGACAGCTATTAACCTCCCTTCTACGGTCCCTCAGGCTATCACTTCAGAGATCAGCTTATCTGCCCCTGATCCCTTACTATGCTCCGAGTCTCCCCTTGTGGCTTCTAGTGTCTCCCCAGCACTCCCTGTGTTAACCCTTGGCTTCTCTCTGACTCCTAAGGTAGAGCCTGACTGCCTGCTCTCCACCTCTGCGGTAGTCTGTGAGATGCCTATCACCTTTTCTAAGATTCCTGTTTTGCAAGGTATTTCTCCTATTAAGTCTGTGATACCTGCAATTCCTGTAATTGGTTCTCAATCACCCACTTCAGTGACAAGCAAGATGTTCTTTGTTTCTATTGGAAAGTCTACCCCAGTTTCTTTCACGAATCATGCCACAGCCTCCGAGATGATTAAAGATGACTTTAAGTCTGGGATGCCCACTCTTTTAATAATACTGTTTCACGCTGATTCGCCCACAGTATTCGGGGTATCCACTACTGACTGTATGTCTACTACCACAAACTCAGGGGTGTCACATTTGGAACTTTCAGTAATACCCGCTGTGTCCCTTTTTTCAAAAAACCCTGTCTTTAAGATGGACTTGTATTTCTCTGTGTCTCCCACAATACTTGGGGTACTTACTATTGACTGTCCTGTCGCAAAACTAGGGTTACCTCTCAGGAAGGTGCCTGGAACTACCGATGTTAAGAACCCTATGATTAAAACAGTAATATTTCGCATTGCTTCTCCCACAGTATCATGCGAGACCTGGGTACCTGGAACCTCCACTCCTAAGCCAAGCTCTAGTTCACTGTTTTCCTTCTCTGTGTTGGAGGTACCCAGCATTAACCCCAAGACTTCTATTCCTAAGCCTGTTACACCGTTTACCCGACTTCCTGCTTTCTCGGATAAGATCTGTTTTCTCACCTTTCAAACAGAGTCTTTACTCGCAGGTTTCTGTGCGGTGTCTGAAGTGCCCTTTCTGGACACTCATGCTGGACCTCGTTGCTTTGCCTGAGGCGTCCATCCCTGTTCTTGATGGCCCCACTATGGGTTTGGACGTGCTGTCCCCTACTGTCTCCGTGATGCTTACTATGCCCTTCGCCAACACCATGACTTTGGATTTGATTCCCCCCAAATTTCAGAGGCCAAAGGAGGCGGATCCTGCAACTGCATGTACCACAACCAACAATTACATAAACACTACTACCAGCTCTCTCGAATTGCTTGGGATTACAAGCCTGGTTCGTATCAAGACTACTGCTCCAATATCTTGCAGTGAACCCGCCCACCCTATACCCTCGCTAACCACCACCCTGAATTCCTTGGGAGCTACAGTAAAGACTCTCGCAACTTCTTACATGCTGATTCCACCAAGGCCATTGTCTGCCCTGAATTCCCCAATGTCATTTTTGTCCAACAATCAGTGTCCTGTGTCCCGTATTCTTGGATTATTACTATTCACCGGACACCTGGCTGCTGCCCTTCTGATGTCCCTATTCCGGTGTCCCCTGGTCCCATTGCCCATGTACCAAAAACCGCAGTGCAACCATTGTCCTTTGCGGCACTCGCCAATGTACACCTGGATTTTGGACCTAAATCTCGCCTGAGACACTTCAGGAACAACTCGATGTCTCCCAGACCTATGAATGGTCCTGTCCACCCAGGCTTCTCACCCAGTGGTGGGGGTACTGTAAGGAATCCCAACAAACCGTGGGCTTTCAACGCCACCTCTCGCCTAAGGAGGTTTAGAAACAACTCCATGTCCCCCAAATCTGTGATGGACCCTGTTCGTCTGGAGTTCTCACCTGAAGGGGGGAGGGGGGATAACGGTAAGGAATCCACTCCTGGCTTTGATTATAGCTTTTGCAGAATTCTGCAGTTGCAAAAGCTTCCTCTGGCAATAAATGGCACATGTGCTGCTTCTCATTACAACTTGTGCCCTGTGCTCCATCATTGGAGGAATACTCACACACCCTCCTCCTGTGATTGGATCTCCGCCCTTTATATCCTGGGCTTTGGCCCTGAAACAGTGCCGAGCATAAATTCCTACCCTGGACGTTACTGTCTCTGCCACAAGCCACCATGGCTTGTATCCTGGTGTACTAACTTTTCTGGTTCTTGTCCCTTGTTTCCTGAGGCTGCCTGCTAGTTCCATGCGGGGGCCCGTTCCTGACTTCTCTGCTGAAGCGTTGTTTCCTGAGGCCGCCTGCTAGTTCCATGCAGGGGCCCGTTCCTGACTTCTCTGCTGAAGCGTTGTTTCCTGAGGCCGCCTGCTAGTTCCATGCGGGGGCCCGTTCCTGACTTCTGTGCTGAAGCATTGGTTTCCCGACGCTGCCCTGCGGTGTACTTCGGCCAGCCTGCTGTCTCCCCCTGCTGAGACCGGCGTCATGGGCCGAGGCCGCTCCTCACGAAGAGTCACTCCCGCGCTCACGCTCCTAAGCTGAAGCGGGGAACTCCTGACTACCTGTTGCCGAACTCCTGCTTGAATAACGATGTTGCTGCCTTCTCCACTCCTGACCCTGCTACGTATGACTACGAACTGCGCACTCCGGATCAGTCTGCGCGGACTAAGGTCGGTGATTATATAACCCCACCTCAGCCCCGCGGTCCGGTCCCGGTTTGTGGCGAGCACAATCGTAACAAAATGAGGAGTGGGAGATATGATTAGGGGAAGGTATGAGGAGGGGAGGGGAAGGTGTGAGGAGGGAAGGGAAGGTATGAGGTGGGGTGGGGGAGATATGAAGGGGGGAAGATATGAAATGAGGAGGGGGAGATATACGGAGGGGAGATATGAGGAGTGGAAGGGTGGTATGAGCAGGGATGGGGGAGATATTAGGAGATATGAGGTGGGGAGGAGGATATATGAGGTGAGTAGGGGGAGAAATTAGGTGAGGAGGGGAAGATATGAGGAGAGGAGAGGAGTGGAGGTATGAGGAGGTAGGTGACTGTGTGTTTGTCACTGTGTGTGTGTCACTGTCTGTGTGTGTCACTGTGTGTGCACGTATATTGGGAGGGAGGTTGAGAGTGGGGAGAAAAATACATGGGATTGGGGTGTAAGATAGAGGGGGGAAGGAAAGGGTGACTGGGGAGTCTGAGGTGGGGTGAGAGTGAGGAGGTATGTGAGAAAGGGTGGTTCTCGCAAGGCCGCTGAAATGTGGGTAGGGGGCCCAGGTGGAAACGTTGGTCCTGGGCCCTGGGAAAGCTGTCTGTGGCCCTACATGGCAGTGATGTCACTGACTACCACGAGGAGAGCAAGAGACCCTATTTTGCAAAGTGTAATATACTGTACATACAAGGTCAAGAATTTCACATTTTTAAAATGTCTTAATTTTAATTAATGCCTACATTTTTTATTTAATTTTAATTTATGTCAATTATTTATTTAATTTCAATTTGTTAATTATTTTAATTTTAATTACACATACCACATACTGTACACACATACACACATATACGGTGAGGGAGCAGAGAGAGCAAGAAAGGGAGGGAAGGGGGGAGACGAGAGTTTGTGTTATGTTAAGAAGCGAAAATAAATACATTTTTGAAGTAGTAATTATCCCTTCCGAACTGTGCATTCTTGGCCAATAATGTCCTGGCAGTAAGAGTTGAAGGGCCCAAGCAAAGCCCCCACCTCTATACACACAAACACACACTTCAGCCCCCACCTCTATACACAAAAACACCCACTGCAGCCCCCACCTCTATACACACAAACTCACACTGCAGCCCCCATCTCTATACAGACAAACGCACACTGCAGACCCCACCTCTATATACACAAACGCACACTGCTGCCCCCACCTCTCTACACACAGCACACACTGCTGCTCCCACCTCTATACACACAATCACATACTGCTGCTCCCACCTCTATACACACAAACACACACTGCTGCCCCACCTCTATACACACATAAACTCTGCAGGGCCCACCTCTGTATATAGAAACACACACTGCAGCCAGGTTTGCCACCTTCTATTGAAGGCTAACCCGGAGATAACAAAATGTTTTAGATATTTTTATTATATATTTATCTTGCTTTTGGCTGTATCCTCCCGTCCAAATTCTGTCAACATAGCAGCGCGACATCACGTAATGCACATTGCCATAACAACGAGACGCTCCATGACGTCACGCGACATCAAGTTGACATGACAACGGGATGCATGATGGCGCCAAGCCATCACATGATGCCACATTGTCATGGCAACATGTCACCGCCTGACGTCAGTGTCTCGTTGTCATGGCAATGGGGTGCATCATGTGATGTAATTTGTTTTAAAAAAATATTTATAAATGTGTCCCGGTTTTTCATTTTGAAAATCTGGTCACCCTAAATAAGCAAATAGTTTAAAGCAAAACATATAGTGTATTTTAGTCTTTAATGGGGTCATGCACAAAGCTGCGATAAGTCACTTTTAGAGCGCACTTTTAGAATGTGATTTTGAGCTCAACCCGATGCACTAAGCAATGCAAACAGGCACTTTGCGCTCTAAAACGGACTTTTTTCTGGAATTTTTTCTAAGTCCAACTTTGCTCGTTCGTTTCCCTGTTTGCGTTAAATTCTGCCCTTAAGCGGGATGCACTAAGCAACGCAACCTTAGCGTACGCGAAAGTTGCGTTGATCAGAACACGTCAGGTCAGAGTAGACGCAAAAAAAGCTGGACTTAGAAAAAATTATTGCTTTTCATTTTTGCATGCGCAAAACACATACAACAGGCCGGCAGGTGTCCCCGGCTGACCCCGCGAGGGTCCCCGCGGGAGTGCGGTACCAATGTTGCACCTCCAAAAATAATAAAAAATATTTATAACTAAATACATCCCCCTAATACATACAGTACTGTAATGGGCAAAATTACTATTATCCACATATGGATAATAATGCATTTGCCCATTTTAAATACATATAAATTACAAAAAATACAGTAAAAACATATTACACTTACTTTTACAGGCACCCACGGTGAAGGCCTCTTCATTCTCATCTTCATCCTGACCATGCCCCTCCGGTGCTGCAAAACATGCACAACAATCACAATAGCCAATGTAATGTCCCATAACCCCTTAATCCCCATAGCGGTTATTAACCGCTACAGTCATTAAGGGGTTAACCAACCCTCACCCACCACTCGGGAGGCCAACATACCCTCCACCACCAACCCCCCCACCCTGTTTGGCCTAACCCCCCTCAACAATACCCAGCCGGGAGGCCTACCCACATACCCTTGGGGCCAATACCCCCTCCTCCCCACCCCCAGTACCCACAATAAAAACAATACACCGCCCCACAATAAACATCATTCTATTTATTAAATACATAACCCACCCCCTGTGCCCCCCCCATAAATACATGATTTATTCTTTTACATACAGGGTTCATACCCCAGGCCAACGTGAGTCCGTGGTGGGCCTGACGGTCACCTCACAGACCTACAGGTTACCAGCAACTTGTTTCATACAGGTTGTCAGGGTCGCCTAGACCTCCTGCCTAGCCATAGCTTCCTTGTCCACTGGGTGTGCTACTGCCTTCTGTTGGCTCTGGGTTCCTCTGTCTGTCTGTCTTCTTGTTGTTCCTGTCTCTGTCCTTTATAGCTTGCTTCCTGTCTGTTGCTTTTGCCTTTGCTTCTATTCAGACTCCTATGCACATGCCTGTCTTTGATCCTGATCTGTTTATGTACCTGTACCTGTATTATAGTCTGTTCACAGTAAAGGCCCTTGCTAGTAATCTGGCTTGTCCCTGTTTGTTCCTTGACGTCAGTGTCTCGTTGTCATGGCAAAGGGGTGCATCATGTGATGTAATTTGTTTTAAAAAAATATTTATAAATGTGTCCCGGTTTTTCATTTTGAAAATCTGGTCACCCTAAATAAGCAAATAGTTTAAAGCAAAACATATAGTGTATTTTAGTCTTTAATGGGGTCATGCACAAAGCTGCGATAAGTCACTTTTAGAGCGCACTTTTAGAATGTGATTTTGAGCTCAACCCGATGCACTAAGCAATGCAAACAGGCACTTTGCGCTCTAAAACGGACTTTTTTCTGGAATTTTTTCTAAGTCCAACTTTGCTCGTTCGTTTCCCTGTTTGCGTTAAATTCTGCCCTTAAGCGGGATGCACTAAGCAACGCAACCTTAGCGTACGCGAAAGTTGCGTTGATCAGAACACGTCAGGTCAGAGTAGACGCAAAAAAAGCTGGACTTAGAAAAAATTATTGCTTTTCATTTTTGCATGCGCAAAACACATACAACAGGCCGGCAGGTGTCCCCGGCTGACCCCGCGAGGGTCCCCGCGGGAGTGCGGTACCAATGTTGCACCTCCAAAAATAATAAAAAATATTTATAACTAAATACATCCCCCTAATACATACAGTACTGTAATGGGCAAAATTACTATTATCCACATATGGATAATAATGCATTTGCCCATTTTAAATACATATAAATTACAAAAAATACAGTAAAAACATATTACACTTACTTTTACAGGCACCCACGGTGAAGGCCTCTTCATCCTCATCTTCATCCTGACCATGCCCCTCCGGTGCTGCAAAACATGCACAACAATCACAATAGCCAATGTAATGTCCCATAACCCCTTAATCCCCATAGCGGTTATTAACCGCTACAGTCATTAAGGGGTTAACCAACCCTCACCCACCACTCGGGAGGCCAACATACCCTCCACCACCAACCCCCCCACCCTGTTAGGCCTAACCCCCCTCAACCAATACCCAGCCGGGAGGCCTACCCACATACCCTTGGGGCCAATACCCCCTCCTCCCCACCCCCAGTACCCACAATAAAAACAATACACAGCCCCACAATAAACATCATTCTATTTATTAAATACATAACCCACCCCCTGTGCCCCCCCATAAATACATGATTTATTCTTTTACATACAGGGTTCATACCCCAGGCCAACGTGAGTCCGCGGTGGGCCTGACGGTCACCTCACAGACCTACAGGTTACTAGCAACTTGTTTCATACAGGTTGTCAGGGTCGCCTAGACCTCCTGCCTAGCCATAGCTTCCTTGTCCACTGGGTGTGCTACTGCCTTCTGTTGGCTCTGGGTTCCTCTGTCTGTCTGTCTTCTTGTTGTTCCTGTCTCTGTCCTTTATAGCTTGCTTCCTGTCTGTTGCTTTTGCCTTTGCTTCTATTCAGACTCCTATGCACATGCCTGTCTTTGATCCTGATCTGTTTATGTACCTGTACCTGTATTATAGTCTGTTCACAGTAAAGGCCCTTGCTAGTAATCTGGCTTGTCCCTGTTTGTTCCTTGACGTCAGTGTCTCGTTGTCATGGCAAAGGGGTGCATCATGTGATGTAATTTGTTTTAAAAAAATATTTATAAATGTGTCCCGGTTTTTCATTTTGAAAATCTGGTCACCCTAAATAAGCAAATAGTTTAAAGCAAAACATATAGTGTATTTTAGTCTTTAATGGGGTCATGCACAAAGCTGCGATAAGTCACTTTTAGAGCGCACTTTTAGAATGTGATTTTGAGCTCAACCCGATGCACTAAGCAATGCAAACAGGCACTTTGCGCTCTAAAACGGACTTTTTTCTGGAATTTTTTCTAAGTCCAACTTTGCTCGTTCGTTTCCCTGTTTGCGTTAAATTCTGCCCTTAAGCGGGATGCACTAAGCAACGCAACCTTAGCGTACGCGAAAGTTGCGTTGATCAGAACACGTCAGGTCAGAGTAGACGCAAAAAAAGCTGGACTTAGAAAAAATTATTGCTTTTCATTTTTGCATGCGCAAAACACATACAACAGGCCGGCAGGTGTCCCCGGCTGACCCCGCGAGGGTCCCCGCGGGAGTGCGGTACCAATGTTGCACCTCCAAAAATAATAAAAAATATTTATAACTAAATACATCCCCCTAATACATACAGTACTGTAATGGGCAAAATTACTATTATCCACATATGGATAATAATGCATTTGCCCATTTTAAATACATATAAATTACAAAAAATACAGTAGAAACATATTACACTTACTTTTACAGGCACCCACGGTGAAGGCCTCTTCATCCTCATCTTCATCCTGACCATGCCCCTCCGGTGCTGCAAAACATGCACAACAATCACAATAGCCAATGTAATGTCCCATAACCCCTTAATCCCCATAGCGGTTATTAACCGCTACAGTCATTAAGGGGTTAACCAACCCTCACCCACCACTCGGGAGACCAACATACCCTCCACCACCAACCCCCCCACCCTGTTAGGCCTAACCCCCCTCAACCAATACCCAGCCGGGAGGCCTACCCACATACCCTTGGGGCCAATACCCCCTCCTCCCCACCCCCAGTACCCACAATAAAAACAATACACAGCCCCACAATAAACATCATTCTATTTATTAAATACATAACCCACCCCCTGTGCCCCCCCATAAATACATGATTTATTCTTTTACATACAGGGTTCATACCCCAGGCCAACGTGAGTCCGCGGTGGGCCTGACGGTCACCTCACAGACCTACAGGTTACCAGCAACTTGTTTCATACAGGTTGTCAGGGTCGCCTAGACCTCCTGCCTAGCCATAGCTTCCTTGTCCACTGGGTGTGCTACTGCCTTCTGTTGGCTCTGGGTTCCTCTGTCTGTCTGTCTTCTTGTTGTTCCTGTCTCTGTCCTTTATAGCTTGCTTCCTGTCTGTTGCTTTTGCCTTTGCTTCTATTCAGACTCCTATGCACATGCCTGTCTTTGATCCTGATCTGTTTATGTACCTGTACCTGTATTATAGTCTGTTCACAGTAAAGGCCCTTGCTAGTAATCTGGCTTGTCCCTGTTTGTTCCTTGCTTCCCGGTCTCAGTCCCTGCTCCCCGGTCTCAGTCCCTGCTCCCGGACCTGTCCTGCCCCGCCTGTCCTGTTCCAGTCTCCTCGTTGCCGACCTTCTGCTTGTTACCTGACTTCGCTACCTGCCGCCTGCCTCGGACCCCTGCTTGTTACTTGACTTCGCTACCTGCCGCCTGCCTCAGACCCCTGCTTGTGACCCCTACTTTGCTTCCTGCTGTTCCGGCCACCGAGATCCTACCCGCCACAGGAGTCTCCCGTGACACAGGTTCTGGAGGCCTGTTGGTGGGTCCCGCTAGGCGCCATGGCCCACCAGGTGGTCTCCGTGGGTCACTGTGGGCCACAACTGGGTCCCCGAGGTAGGCCCGTGGATTTCTGAGGGCCCCGGGTGGTTCTCACAGGGGTCTGGGGACCCACGGGTGGGCACTACTGGTCCGCGGTGCCCCCACAGATGTGGGGCCACCAGTTCTTCCCCGCAGGTGTCCCCCGTGGACCACACAGCCTGGTACCCGTGAGATACCCGATGATACCTCAGGTGGTCTCCAGAGGTCTCTCGCAGACCAAAGGAACAAATCCTGTATGTAAAAAAAATAAACCAGACCTATACATTAAATACATACAAACAACACATACAGTACAATAATGTGCAAAATAACTATTTTCCAGATATGGATAATAGATTATTTGCTCATTATGAAACACATAAAACATGCATAAATAAAAACATGAATTCTTAAACTTCAAATCACCACATTGCATGTTAAAATAAATCCTGCAGCAATTGTAAATATAAACCAACAAACCAACAGCTACACAAATGTATATGAAATGTCGCACAATTGCATTGAGTGTGTACATGATGCAATTAATTTGTGCATCATGTAACACTATGCAAAATATATGTAACAATAAAATACACTATGAACAATGTCCCTTAACCACCAATGCCATCCTGAAAATCAAATAGAAACTAAGCAACATCAATACAATTAGCATCAATCAATTAATCCATTTCCTCAAACAATTACAATACAATAAAAATCAATTATACAATTCCCTATCCAATTCCTAAAGCCAAACCATTGCCAAAAGAATTCTAATTTAAAGAAACCACCATCATTCTAATCTAACTACCAGAAATAAGCCATTACAAATAACCTGTGACTAAATACAAATTACATTATTCACACCAATGACAAAATAAAGCTGATAAATACATTAGCCATACATGAAAAAAACATAAAAATTAGCAAAACAATCAATTATTATCCCTGTATGTCTATCCATATAGATAGATAAACATAACATACAGGGGCAATAATAGAGCATAAAATACAATGCATTTACATACAAAAATCACATAGAATACACCCATTCAGTGTCCGTGAATGTATGTATATACATAGATACATTCACGGGCATTAAATGGGACAGAAAAAATAAAAGACATGAATCAAAAATCCAAAAAACCTGTAAAAGTAAAACATAATAAACTTTTCTTTTGTTTACTCACCATTAGATGCCCACTAACTGAAATCCAGGCGAACCGGAAGCACTGGAACCAATCCACAGGTAACTGTAAAATAATGAACCCTTACAATCCATGTCTGTGTCTTTTTTTATTCTATTTGTAATCCTTCCCGTCTGTCTTGGGGTCTTCTTTTCTTCTTTGTGGTCTTCTTTGTCTTCTTCCGTCTTCTTCCTCCACGCCCTTCTTTTCTTCTTAGGAGGGGAGGTGTTCCCTCCTTGGCGACTGGTTTCAAAATGAATCGACATAGGCTTTTATAGGTCTATGACGTCACATTTTGGTCAAATGTTTCCCACGGTGCTGATAGGGCCATGAAAAACATGTGATTTAGCCGGAAAAAAAATTGGATGCCATCTTTATAGAGCCCACGTCGCGGCTTGGACACTATAAAGATGGCGGCGACACTGGCACCCGATGCCCCATACCAGGGCCTGTAACTCGGGAAGCAGGGGGTCTCTGAAGCAGAAATCAATGCGCTTCAGCTCAGGGGACCTCCTGCTCCTGCACACTATTATTAAAAATACATTAAAGCAGCTTCATTACCATAGCGGATAGCCGCTACGGTAAGGAATTATTATCTATTGATATGTGTGTTTTAATACTAGTGTAGATGTGCAGGGCGTCTCCTGAGCTGAACCGCTTTGGTTTCAGCCTCGGGGACCCCCTACTTCAGGAGATTTAGGCCCCTTTATGGGGTGCCGGTATCCCCTGCAGAATTTAAATGTCCCGGTCACGTGACGCGGGAGCTTTAAGTGCAGGGGATACCGGCACTCCATAACAGGGCCTATATCTCCTGAAGTAGGGGGTCCTCGGACTTGAAACCAGTGCGGTTCAGGTCCGGAGACCCCCTGCTCATGTACACTATTATTAAAATGTATTTATTTAGTGTACAATCGCCTGTAACAGTCTTGCATGGAGATAGCAAATCTCCATGCAAATGTTACATGCAGCTTTTTTTTTCTATCAGCTAGCGTACGTAAAAGTTAAGAACGCTAGCAGGGAAAAAAGCAACTCGTACGCTGTGGCTGTTCTGGGCTATTTTGAGCAGGTACGTTAAAAAATGGGCTCAAGGCCTTAGTGAATCGCCCCGACCTCACTTTTTAACGAATTTGCTTTTTTGCAAAATCAGAACGCAAAGCCATTGAGCTTAGTGCATAGCCCCCTATGTATTTACAAAGGATCAATTGATACAATTTAGAGGTATAGTCACACAAGTGAAAAGGTTAAAGACAAAAGTTAAAAGACAAAGCTGAACCTTGGGGTGGGGGGGGAAGCGTCCTTGGTTCTTTGCACCACAGCGAAAATGATTCACTTGACATATTCTGCTTGTGAATAGATGTGCTGTCTGACCTATAATTATAGGCTATTAATAATGTTATAATCCGCCTATGATTAAAACATTTTATACATTAATATGGATAATAACAGTATGTCATTAATTAAATGTTCTGCACAGGCTGAACCTTCGCACCTTTTATGGATCTGTTCATTTAATTTAATTTGTCCCTTAGTGTGTGTTGATCCCATGTTTATTTATTTGTATAACACTACATTTACTGTAATTAATATGTTTAACATAACATTTTCCTATTTATATGGAGATAGTATCAACTATTGTACACAGTCATTATTTTATCGTAAACGTTTTACTCAGACTTTGTAGCATGAGAGCAAATATAAAAATAAACAAATATATCATTTTTCAACCTTTTAGTATACATGCATATTACACAATAATATATCTACAGTATCTATCTATCTATCTTTCTATCTATCTATCGTTATGAAACCCCCTTTCCATATGCCTAAGGGAAATCGCAGGCGATTACGCGTGCTGCTGTTACCTGTGAGGCTCACAGGAGGCCAAAGCCTCCTCTTCTGGGAAGCCTGTGGTGATATATCTCGCGGTGCAGCAGCATCACCTATGAGGATCCCAGCGTAAGCAGGATTACTCCACACAAAGCTGCGCCCGTCTTTATTCTAAAGCGGCGTACGCCGAACTGCTCTGAACACCGCGGCCCGACGCGCTGTTTTCCAATCGTTTGGCAATTGACTCTTTTTTCGATCGGTTTTCTATCGTGCGCAGAAAATTGCATTTTAGCGTTGTCTGCAATACCGTCTAGAAACTCGAGTGTGCGATCGTGAGCTGTTCTTAAAAGTCTAATAGCAATTCAATCTACAATACAGTGCACTGTACAGCCGTACATTTCTGCAAGTCTGTGTATGTGCGCACAGTAATTATAAATTTGAAGATTTATATTTGAAGCAGAGATTAACGTTACGAGTTCATACTGTATACACTAATCTGAGGCTCCTTAGCCGTACAACAGATGACAGAGAAGCCCAATGCAACATCCAACATGACAAAAAATACACAGTAAAATACTTATATATTCTCTTGAAAAAGGGTAATTTAGTTTAACCCTTTGGCCAAAGCATTGTAAGCTTGCGAGCCACGACAAGGCAGACCCTGTTCGCAAGTCCTAACACTACCAGATAAAATACTAATATACCTCTATTAGGAGTAAAATTCTCATTTACCTCTATTAGGAGGGAGAAAGACCACATTGGATCTATACAGTATCCAGTAGAATGAAAGGACCTACTAATTTGGGAAGTGGCTTAAAACCTGGGAAGGAAGAGCCACTAACCTCCAACAGCTGAAACAGTTGAGAATAGGTTAACAAAACAAAAAACCCCAGCAAGCTCTTTTTGGGAACCCCTGAGCCCCCACAATATATATATATATATATATATATAGATAGATTCCTTACCGAGTAGATCCAGGATCCCAAGATCACGAGGCAAGAAGGAGACAGCACACTCAAAGGTACAAAAAACAGCGTGTATTCAGTAGAAAAACCGGCACATAAACCCGACGTTTCGGTCCTTGACACAGGAGCTTTCTCAAGGGAGTGCTCCCTTGAGAAAGGTCCTGTGTCAAGGACCGAAACGTCGGGTTTATGTGCCGGTTTTTCTACTGAATACACGCTGTTTTTTGTACCTTTGAGTGTGCTGTCTCCTTCTTGCCTCGTGATCTTGGGATCCTGGATCTACTCGGTAAGGAACCTATCTATACATTACCTGTATGGGACAAGCACATTTTTACCACATATGTGTGTGCCATCTGTTTATTTTTATATATATATATATATATATATATATATATATGAAAAAAGCTACCAGAAGCAAGATAAAGACGCAGAAATCAAGCTTCCAAAACTTGACCAATGATGAGAGACATGCTGTCAATACCTTGAGTAACAACAAAAATATTATCATCAGAGCCGCCGACAAGGGCGGAGGAATCGTCATCTTGGACTACCTCTATTACAAGGAAGAGGTTCTGCGACTACCGGCAGACACAGAAACATACAAGCGGTTGACCAGAGATCCTACTATGGCGTATAAAGCTGAGATAGATTCAATTATACAACTAGGCATATCCAACGGGTGGATTTCAGAAGACACCAGCAGATTTTTCACCCAGCAGCATCCAAAAATGCCTGTTATGCACACAATTCCAAAGATTCATAAGTCTGTGACACACCCACCAGGTCGACCGATCATCTCTACCCGGTCCTCATTATGCCATCCAATATCACAGTACGTAGATTTTTATCTGCAGCCATTGGTAGCGGGTATGGCCACATACGTAAAAGACACTACCAATTTTATGGAGCATATTAACAACTTGACGTTTGATCCCTCTAAGTGTATATTGGCCACGCTTGACGTAGCAAGTTTATATACGAACATCCCGCACAGAGAGGGCTTGGATGAAATCCGGAGCAAGTTGAGTACAAGAGCTTCATGGAACGGCCCCCCATCAGAGTTACTACTACTCCTGACGGAAATAATTTTGAACAAAAATTTCGTCAGGTTTGAGAGAACCTATTATTTACAACTGAGCGGGACAGCCATGGGCTCAAACATGGCACCATCATATGCCAATTTGTATATGGACATGTACGAACAAACCCATATTCTACATGATGCTCCCTATGCACAGTACATCAAAAAGTTTTTATGCTATATTGACGATATTTTTATTATATGGAGCGGTAACACCACAGAACTAAACAGCTATGTGGAACATTTGAACAGCATTCCATCCAAAATAAAGATTCACATTATGTTATAGCGAACTTGAAATACCATTTCTGGATACAATGGTGTACAAGAAAGGTGGCACATTGGCAACTAGGCTATTTCAAAAAGTAACAGATAAGAATACGTTACTTCATGCATCACCCGGCTCCTCTCAAAAAAGGTCTACCGTACTCGCAGTTATTGAGAGTTAAACGAATCACCAGCGACCCGGAAAAAGTAGAAGCAGCTCTAATGAATATGGTGAACCGGTTCCTTGAGAGGGGGTATAGCTCATCAGATGTCAAATATGCTCTTGATCGTGTGATTGCATTAGATGGAAAGAATCTCGAGAGTGGCAGACCAAGGGAGAAATCGGATAATACAAGATTTAACATCATTAGTACATTCAGCCCTGCATCCACATGTATTCAACGTAGTGTGAAAGAAAACTGGCACGTCCTAACGAATGATGACAAGATAGGCCAACACTTTCGTGAACCACCCCTTTTTTGTTTCCGGCGAGGACCATCTATTGGCGACAGGATAACGCAAGCGGACCCCATGGAAAAATACACCAAGGATAAAACTTGGCTAATTCAAAAGCCAGGTTCATACAAATGTAAGGGGTGCACGAACTGCCAATACATGCAGGTGGGACCCTCCTATTGTCATCCACACAGTGGGATTAAAATCAAAATTCGCCAATACCTTAACTGTGAATCTAAATTCGTTATATATTTGATAAAGTGCCTATGTGGCTTGTTCTACATTGGGAAGACAGTGCGGATGTTAAAAGAACGTATTGCTATACATCGTTCAACAATACGAAAAGCTTTGTTATCTGACGCCAACAACCTTGAGTTTAAATGCCTCCCAGTGGCCAAACATTTTAGAGATTTCAAACACTCGTTGGCAACCTTCAGGTGTATGCCTATTATGCAAATCCCAGCGCCCGCACAAGGGGGGGATAGAAATAGACTTCTGCTGCAAAGTGAAGCGAGGCATATTTTTGAACTTAGGACAAATAGCACCTTTTGTCCTAAACGAGGACCTATACTTAGGGTGTTTTTTGTGATTTTTGAATTTTTTATTTATTTTTTGATGATAATAATTGTTGTATCAGCTTTTTCTTCTTTTTTGTCCTTTTTCTTGTTGGTTCATTGTGTGGTCCTTGTTATGTTTTCCTCACGTGGTCACTCCTACTGCTGCGGCAGCTTTTATTCTAACAAATCACCGGTTTTCCCCTGGCTTGTACCTGGAATGCGACACTCTTCACCTGGCGCATGCCGCGTTTATTTTGCGTTCCCAGCCACTGGTCATGCCCGGCTGACGCGCGGTTGATGGGTATATTGATAATGATTCGGATTCAATAGGCTGCAATGCTTCGCGTGTCCGCCAGATGGCAGATATTCATGAATTGTAATCCGCATACGCTTCAGTAATGTGTCGGCTTGCAGGTGTTTCGTTTAAAAAAGATACTGTACCACAGTGTGCCATTGTAACTTGGCCTTGAGACTGAAGGAAGAGGTTGCAAAAATGTATCAATTTAGGCTTTTCATATTAAAGAAAGACAAAGACCAATTTCGGTTACAGTATTCTCCAGAGACCCGCCCTCCATGAGTGTTCAAGTGCAGCCCGCTTTCCAAAAACCCGACAGAAGTTACGCATATTTGATATGTGCCGCGATTAATGCAACAGAGGATAAGATGGCAACAGTTGTTCAAATTTATCAGAATTTTATCGAAAACTATGACTTTTACAAATTTTCGCCAACTCCTCATACGTGGAAGCGTGCAGTAAGGAAAAGGTTATGTAGCGATCCCTGTTTTCATCGTATTGAGCCACAATTTGTTGGAGGGTATTGGTGTGTATCACCGGATTTTTCCGGTATCTATGATCATGAAGGCGGCAAAAGGTGAAGGGTCGTGTTAAAACCAACTAAGAAACGACAGTCGCTGCCAAGCAATGCAATGCACCAGCACCTGAGCTGGATTTGGCGTGCAGTTTTGATGAAGCTTGCATGTACCTAAGCAATTTCCAGCCTCACCAGCTGACTATAGGTGGACTAGTCCCGCTGCAAACTATCGACGTGGATGATCAAGAAAGCTGGACTGGCAGTGGACCGGCGCCGGCGCCAGCTGAATGGGAAATACGATGGTGAGTATTGTTGCTGTATTATTTTCTGTGTTTTTTTTATTTTGACAATACAGTATAAATATCGGTGGGATTCCAAAGTCAAGCAATTCTCCTGTAAGCAATATCATTGGCTGAGCAGTTTCTACAGTACTGTACTGCAGATTCTGAACAATTGGTGGAACGCTAGGCGCATGCGCATGTGAACAGGAGAAAATGATTGGTGGGGCTGGCTGGGTACTTCATTAGGGGGCTGACCATTACTGTACATTTAAACTTTTCTTTTTGTTTTTCCTCAGAAAAGAAAACGGCTAATGGGGGGATTTCGATGGATAATATCGCGTTGTGTGACAATGCCTGCACATTGCTGAATCGGATTTAAAACCCCACGTCTACTGTTTTTTTGCCCTTGTTCCGGCCGTAGTATACTGTGTAATAAACCCGAAAAAATAAAACTATGCATTTATTCTACATGTACAGTATCATTTACATTATGTGTGTTCTACAGTATACAGTTCCAAGTTCCTAACATCTATGGGCAAAATGAATTTTATTTCTAGGTGCCCTAGAACAGAAGTTCCCACGCCAATTGGCCGTGAACTAGACCGAGGCCCTAGTTCCTACGCCAATTGCGTGATTACCCTGACTCCGTTCTGTTGCCACGAGAGGGTCGCTATTTGCCATGCAATCCTGCCTGAAATAGGACTACATGGTGACCGAATCTGAGCCCTCTAGGTTGAACAGAACCAGAGTTATGGGTTCCAGGTTTCTGCTCATTCTGACTTAGCCGTTTCAAAGCAGCGCGGCTTTCTCCGCCATTACGGTCAATGATAGGACTCTCCTCGCCGGCGTGACCCTTTCTCGTCGCCATTACTGGTCGGACCCTGTTGGGGTCAAGTGAGGGGGTTCCTAACATCTATAGGCAAAATGAATTTTATTTCTAGGTGCCCTAGAACAGAAGTTCCCACGCCAATTGCCCTAGTTCCCACGCCAATTGCGCGATCATTGCTCTTTTTTGACAATGTTTCCGATCTTGCGGCTTTGCGGTCTGGCAGTAAAAAAACAGTGCAGTAAGCCTCGACATTTGTTACACAGTCAAAGGAGCAAATGGAAACAATGTAAGACAAATCAACATGTTCTTTTATTGGTGGAGTCAGTATAAAAACATTTATTTACAAATACAGTACAATGTTGAAACATTTTAAGTGCACAGCAATTCAAAACATCAACAGGTGTCTGGTTTACTGCTACAGTACATGTGTGAAAACATTTGTCAGTCAGTATGGTTTAAAGTCACATGTTTTAAATACAATACATTCTTTAATATCTTTAAAATATAAATATATAAATATATAAATATAATTTAAAATAATCCGTTCTGTGGGTCTGAGCAGGTTGAAATTTGCCTGGTCCTCATGCGGAAGGACCCTTGCCATAGTGGCCAAATATTAGCCTTCCACTGCCCCGGAACCGGAGATACAAAAATACAGTTTAAAAGCACATTACAAAAGTGGCTTTTTTCTGCCATGCAAGTCAATGGCAGAAACCTAAACTTTACCATTACCCTTACTCCATTCTGTTGCCACTAGAGGGTCGCTATTTTCCATGCCATCCTGCCTGAACTAGGACTACATGGTGACCGAATCTGAGCCCTCTAGGTTGAACAGAACCGGAGTTATGGGTTCCAGGTTTCTCATCATTCTGACTTAGCCGTTTCAAAACAGCGCGGCTTTCTCCGCCATTACGGTCAATGATAGGACCCTCCTCGCCGGCGTGACCCTTTCTCACCGCCATTACTGGTCGGACCCTGTTGGGGTCAAGTGAGGGGGTTCCTAACATCTATAGGCAAATGAATTTTATTTCTAGGTGCCCTAGAACAGAAGTTCTCACGCCAATTGCCCTAGTTCCCACGCCAATTTTGCGATCATTGCTCTTTTTTGACAATGTTGCCGATCTTGCGGCTTTGCGGTCTGGCAGTAAAAAAACAGTGCAGTAAGCCTTGACATTTGTTACACCGTCAAAGGAGCAAATGGAAACAATGTAAGACAATTCAACATGTCCTTTTATTGGTGGAGTCAGTACAAAAACATTTATTTACAAATACTGTACAATGTTAAAACATTTTAAGTGCACAGCAATTCAAAACATCGACAGTACAGTCCTAGAGGTCAGCAAACAGG
Source organism: Ascaphus truei (assembly GCF_040206685.1). NCBI lineage: Eukaryota > Metazoa > Chordata > Amphibia > Anura > Ascaphidae > Ascaphus > Ascaphus truei. The sequence goes on from NC_134483.1 coordinate 367,501,059, forward strand.
GCAGGTTTTCAGGGCAACCTTGAAAACCGTGCCTGTTTTTGGCCCCCAGGGACTGGAGTCGTGCATGTCCTGTGTAAAAAAGCACACAACAACATCTCCTTTTTTTAAGTACAGCAGGTGCTGTAGGGCAAAACATGTACAGTACAATACAGTTCAGCACAACAGTATGGTCTCACAGAAAATCCTCCACATTGTCCGTCCATGGCCGATTCCTTGCATGGCGCAAAACGCCATTAATGCAGTCTCGAACGCCTTTCATTACAGTACCTGTAATTGTATAAAAGCGCCGCATTTCATCCACAATGTTTTTCCTTAAATTGACAGGAAGCGCCTTTTTTACGCGATTCCCATCGTAGTTCACTTTGAAGGCCCAGTCGCAGTACAACGAGTAGGGAACATGGTGCTTAAAAATGAACAAGGCATACTTGTGGGGTACACCAGCACTCTTCACCCTATACTTCTCCCTGAGCTTCGGTGGCAGATCGCACAGGGTGATGTCGGGCACCGTATCGATGCGAGCGAATGTAGGTCTTTTGGGAGCGGGTATGCTTGAGGCGACGGGCGATGGTAGGTTGTCTGGGAGGAAGCTTACCTCCGGTCGTGGTCGCCGTGTTGTCTCCTGGCGTGGTCTTGACGGGGTTGTTATGTCCTCCTCAATGGCATACATGTACACTACATCTTCTGGTGGAGGGGGTGCACTTGGTGATCGAAGGGGGTCGAAGGTCCCATTCATCACATCCATGTCACCCCCCTGCTCCGGCGTCGGGGAAACAGGGGCATTAGCACCGAGCAAATAATGTATGCCCGCTATGTCAGCCTCTATCTTCTCCATCCGTCGATCCATCCGTTGATCCATTTGTAGCATCTATTGCTCCACATTTAACATGGTCTCCAGAAGCAGATCTATCTTTGCTAGCACAATAGAATTCCCAGGGAGATCCACAGTAATCCCATTCAGCAACCGGTCTAACGAGCTGCTTCTTGTGCATGGCGTCTGGTCATCTGGGGGGATGGTTGCAATGGAGGATGAGATGGGGTTTCCATGGACAGAAGCGGCATCAACATCGAGGAAGAGTGGAGGAGGTGACCTGTGGATTCCTGGTAGAGGAGAAGCGGCAGCGTCGTCGAAGAGGGATGAAGAAAGTGACCTTTGGATTTCCGGGCGAGAAGCAGAGTCATCCATGAGCAAAGGAGACAGTGACCCGTGGATTTCAGAGGCAGCGTCGTCGTCGGATGGAACCGGTGAAGCTGGGGGTGGAGAAGACGGGCTGAAGACTTCCGGGACAGCTACAGCAGAGTTTTTCGAAGCATATGTGAGGAAGTGGTCTGTGGGTTCGATGGGTTGGCTCCCATTCGTTTTGCGTCGAGAGTACATCACCGTATATCTTCTTCACATAATGAGGCTTACGTCTAAGAAAACCCTTAACCTGTGGGGTCAGCAGAAGGTTTTCTTTATTGGCCTTAGCCTGTAGCTTTTACCTTGGCGTGGAAACGGCAACCGCCTTTCGCTTTTTCAGCTTGACAGGCACGGCAGAGGCGAGTGGGTTCCTGCATCCATAGAATCGGGGTTGCTCCATGGAAGCAGGTGGAACAATGCAGTATCTGGACAAGGGCAAGTTCAGATAAAAATCATCGAGTGGTGGGCTATGCAAAGTGTGTAACCTTTTATGCATGGCGACCAGGTACAGGTGTTGAAAGTGGGCGTACTCTAATGTGAGTCATTACCGTATAAATACACCATCCATTTTGTGTATTGACTGCACATAGAATACACATCGACTAAACATCGAATACACATTCTTGTGTTTGTATTTCTTTCTACTAGCAGCAATGCCTGTTAAAAAGATTTCAAAGGAGCTCAGCATGCGAATTAAGGAGATGTACATGAGCAGACACCGAATGGCAGATATCCAACGCTGGTTAGCTACTTCTGGCCTCGTTGTGCCAGCAACCACCATGAGCTATCATGCAAACGGAAAAAACAGAGACCGCAAAAGGGCACCAAGGGTAACTAACGCGTAAGTATATTTATAAAACTTAACAAAAAAAAATATAGAAAACTGTACGTACTGTACTGTTCATACAGTACAGTGCAATTCTGTATCTACTGTAATACTGTTGTTATTTCTGTTGATTTATATTACAACATAGTTTGTATATTTATATTTATAGTACAACAGTATATATATTTTGTATATTTATATTACAACAGTATATATATTTTGTATATTTATATTTATAGTACAACAGTATACATTTTTTTTATATTTCTATTTATCATACAACGGTATATATAGGATTTATATTTATATTTATATTACAACAGTATATATATTTTGTATATTTATATTTATAGTACAACAGTATTTATTTTTGGTATATTTATATTTATATTACAACATTATATTTATATACATTTTATATTGCTGCATATTAATAAAACAATATATTTTCTTTACATTGTAGGGAGGCAACTCTTCTGGTGGACAAAATAAGTGAGGAGAATGATGATAGGAGTGCATTAAGGGTTAAAAACACTCTGCAGGAAAAGCACAATCTGACTGTATCCGAGAGCAGCATAAAGAAGATGAGACGCAGCATTGGATGGAAATATGGACGTGTGAGGTTAGTACTGGACAGTACAGGAGGTAAAAGTGTTGTTTAGCAAACTGTACTGTACTGTGCCGCTAAATTTTTTTATTCCTTGTCATTACAGAGCGTACCCCATGATACGGGACGCAAACAAAATCAAAAAAGTGGTCCAGGCCCAGGCATGGATCGACAGTGGGAAGACTTTCCAGGATTGCATCTTCACTGATGAGTCTACTGTGTCACTGGAGAGATTGACAAGCTTTGCATTCCACAAAAAAGGCCTCACATCTTTGAAGCCGCGGCCAAAACACCCTGTGAAGCTGCATGTGTGGGGTGCCATCTCTAGGCGTGGACCGGGTTGCATTGTCATCTTTGAAGGTAAAATTTATCAAATATAATGTCGCCTAATGCACTGTAATTTACTAGTGTTGCCTTACTGTATGCACTGTACTGTACTATTGTGCAGTTTTTTGAGCACTTTTCTTTTCTTGCTATAGGAATCATGAATAAAGCTTTCTTCCAAGACAACATTGTGCCCGAGTGCAATACATCACACGCGAGTTCCCCAATGGTCACCGCTTCTACCAGGACAACGATCCGAAGCACACCGCGTCAACAGCGCATATCCTTGAGCACGGCATCAACTGGGTGAAGACGCCAGCGGAGTAAGTGCAGTAGACCGTGTCCCATTTTTGTTCCCCACTGTTTTTAGCTCTTAAACCAATTGTCCTTTTTTTCCAATGACAGATCGCCAGACTTCAATCCAATCGAAATGGTCTGGCATCAGCTGAAGGACCATATCCGGAAAGTGGCGAAACCCTCCAAAAAGGACAAGTTGTTGAAAGGCATAATTAGTTTTTGGAACGATGTACTCACCGTGGAACGCTGCAATAAATATATAGACCATATTGCCACTGTGTTGCCCATTGTCATAGCGCGCAATGGGCAAGCATCAGGAAAGTAGTACTGTGCTGTAGTATTGTAAGTACAGTATGATACAGGTAAGTATGGCACAGATTTTTTCTTTCCAGATAGTCAGAGTATACAGTAGTTAGTTTTTTCTTTACAGAGAGAGCAGCACCAGCCATCAGGTTACAGTACATAGAATTTAACAGTAGTCAGAGTATACAGTAGTTCCAGTACAGTATACAGTAGACTAGTTTGACAGTACTACAGTAACTGCTCAATTTTTTTCTTTCCAGAGAATGCAGCACCAGGCACCTACAGTAGTTCTACACATCACAAAATGCCATAATACAGTACGTACATACAGTACAGTACAGTAACTGCACTCATTTTTTGTTTTCTTGTCGTTTCAGGAAAAAAGGGTGGCCTGGGGAGAGGTGGGTTTTTGTGTCCAGTCTAATCTGTTTGTACAGTAAAATGTACAGTATATAAACAGCAGTAATGATGTACACAAAACCTCTCCTCTCTCAATGAACTACTGTACTGTAGACAGAATGAGGATAAGATAAAGACGGAAAAAATAATATTACTATACAGTATATACAGTATACAGTATATATATTATACAGTACATTACAGTATATATTATTAAATAATATTCTTATAAATGTGCATTATTCATGTTTCCCCATGTTTTACAAATGTTTTCTAAATGGTTATCCAATTTCAATCTGCCAAAAGAACTTAATAAAGACTGCATTACAGTATGTATTATTCATGATTATTTTTATATTTGTATTTTTTGGGTCCTGACAAAATAAAATAAATATTTATTCACTTTCCTGCTAATCATAATCATTGACAACAACCACCCCTCCCCCCCGACAGTATAAGAATGAATGACAAACAACATGAATCAGTTAATGGTTTTTTTACTCTCAATTCTTACAATGCTGTGCACATCAGATTTACATTTCAAATTCGAGAGGGGATTTTCCAAAGCGTTTCCGTAAACAAAGCCTCTAAGGGTTGGGGGGGGGATGGTGTGATTACACGCAGGCGCACTGAGGCTTTGTAGCTCGGCTATGGACGGATTAAGAACACAATGGCAATATTCAGAAGATTAACGACTGTGGAGAGAGGGGGTTGGTAGGGTAGGGTGACTCATGCGCTGTAAGCAGCAAGCTCCCATCTCTAAAAGGATTAGAGTACACGCAGGCGCAGTCAGCCGACTGACGTTTGGCTAGGGACAGATTAAAAACACAATGACTAAAGTAACTGCAGAAAATGAATGACTGGAGGTGTGTGGCTAAAATAGTTAACAGTACTTTAATTTCAAAAGGCAGTTCATCATAATAATTTGATCAATAAACCCCCAAATACAACCCCCAAACACAGTATATAAAAAGCAAGTCACTTTAACTCCCTGTGCCTCAGGCACCAAAAACAAACAGTAGATTTTCTATATATATATTATTAATTAATTTTCATATAAATGTCCATTTTTCATGTATCTCCATGTTTTACAAATGTTTTGTAAATGTTTCTCCGATTTCAATCTGCCAGAAGAATTTAATGAAGGCTGCAGTATGTATTATTCATGATTATTTTTATCTTTGTATTTTTTTCCCCTGATGAAATATAATAAATATTTATTCACATTCCTGGTTATCGTAATCATTGACAACAACCACCCCACCCCCCCCAACAGTATACTGTAGTGTAAGAATGATTGAAAAAACAACATGAATCAGTTAATGGTTTTTTTACTCTCAATTCTCACAATGCTGTGCACATCAAATTTACATTTCAAATTCGAGAGGGGATTTTCCAAAGCATTACCGTAAACAAAGCCTCTAAGGGTTGGGGGGGGGGTGGTGTGATTACACGCAGGCGCACTGAGGCTTTGTAGCTCGGCTATGGGCGGATTAAGAACACAATGGCAATATTCAGAAGATTAACGACTCTGTGGAGAGAGGGGGTTGGTAGGGTAGGGTGACTCATGCGCTGTAAGCAGCAAGCTCCCATATTTAAAAGGATTAGAGTACACGCAGGCGCAGTCAGCTGATTGACGCTTGGCTAGGGACGGATTAAAAACACAATGACTACAGTAACTGCAGAAAATGAGCAAAGCGTTGTTATGTGTTTTTTTACACAGGACATGCACGACTCCAGTCCCTGAGGGCTGCAAACAGACACGGTTTTCAAGGTTGCCCTGAAAACCTGCCCTGTTTGCTGCCCTCTAGGACTGTACTGGTGCAATTTCAACTCGCTCAGACCCACAGAACGGATTGTTTTAAATTATATTTATATATTTATATATTTATATTTTAAAGATATTAAAGAATGTATTGTATTTAAAACATGTGACTGTAAACCATACTGACTGACAAATGTTTTCACACATGTACTGTAGCAGTAAACCAGACACCTGTTGATGTTTTGAATTGCTGTGCACTTAAAATGTTTCAACATTGTACAGTATTTGTAAATAAATGTTTTTGTACTGACTCCACCAATAAAAGAACATGTTGATTTGTCTTACATTGTTTCCATTTGTTCCTTTGACTGTGTAACAAATGTTGAGGCTTACTGCACTGTTTTTTTACTGCCAGACCGCAAAGCCGCAAGATCGGCAACATTGTCATAAAAGAGCAATGATCGCAATTGGCATTGGAACTAGGGCAATTGCGTGGGAACTTCTGTTCTAGGGCACCTAGAAATAAAATTCATTTTGCCTATAGATGTTAGGAACCCCCTCACTTGACCCCAACAGGGTCCGACCAGTATTGGCGGCGAGAAAAGGTCACGCCGGCGAGGACGGTCCTATCATTGACCGTAATGGCGGAGAAAGCTGGCAACAGAACGGAGGCAGGGTAATCGCGCAATTGGCGTGGGAACTAGGGCCTCGGTCAAGTTCACAGACAATTGGCGTGGGAACTAGGGCAATTGGCGTGGGAACTTCTGTTCTAGGGCACCTAGAAATAAAATTCATTTTGCCCCTAGATGTTAGGAACCCTCTCACTTGACCCCAACAGGTTCCGACCAGTAATGACGACGAGAAAGGGTCACGCCGGCGAGGAAGGTCCTATTATTGACCGTAATGGCGGAGAAAGCCGTTTCAAACCAGCGCGGCTAAGTCAGAATGAGCAGAAACCTGGAACCCAAATCCTATGTTAGCAGGCGAATTAAAAATAAGGTGGAGGAAGGGTAGAAGGGTAGACCAAAAAGGAGTATGTATCCCAAATAAATTCTAGGCTACTGTAGCTCTATACCCTCTAACAGGGCAGGTAAGTATATGCAATGATACAGTGTATGGTTTCTAAATGCTTCTAAATGGTTGATACAGTGTGTAGCACTGACATGTGAAAGGAGATACAATATTGCCAAAAGGGCAACTTAAACAATGTCAGTAGCGAGGGTTCCCATTTCAACAATATTCAAATGAGACATACAGTACAATACCGTACAGCAGCACAGCACGCAAATGCATGTACTTTAAATATGTAATTTTACTATTACTGCGCGCGCACGCACAGACTGTGTACTGACGTAGGTTGAACCGCGAAGGTATTAGACTTCAAAGACAGCAGCTCGCAAACGCCCCCCTGAGTTTTTACACGGCATTTCAGTATTGCAGACAGTGAGAATAAAATGCTTAAATCACGGGCGCGAAAATAACGCAATTCACTCCGGACGAAAATGACACAAAACCGCACATAACCGGGATAATCTGAAATTAGCTGAACTTGCCGAGTTAGAATAAAGGGTGTCGCCACTGTAGGTGATGTTATATGCACTGAGTTTGTGTTGATTTCTCAGTTCTGGGATGGTGATATTTTGTACAATTGCTGCATACATTGTAGTGTGTAAAAAAATGTGTAAAAACATGAAAGCATTATGTTGTCTAGACGGAGTCAGTTTAAAGATTTTGAGATTGTTTCAGGTTTTGATTTCAGTTTTATTCATCAATGTTTACCCATCAGTTACATGCCTAACATTTGCCTCCCCTATGCCCTGTGGTCAAATTGTTTTCAACTATAATTTTAGACCCTGCATTTCATCACCAATCCTGTTTTAGACTAATAGTCATTGAAATTATAGTAATTAATTATGTATGAGCATTTTCAGTACTTAGTGTAAAAATTATATGCATTTCATAATTTGTTCACATCTGTGTCCTTATTGTGTTACGTGGCTTTAGTGCTGGAACGTGTCACCATCTTTTCATGCATTTGTTTACTTTTTAACAGAAATGTGGATGCTTGGGTCGTACCTAGTGGGCATTATGCCCTAGGTGTGACACTGCTCGGCACTTATATGTTTTACATCTGCTGGGCAGTGCGTTTGCAATGCTGCCTCAGATGCTACTGGCTCCTTTAATGGATCGAGCATGCGCAATGGTATTCTTTTCACAGTTCTGCATTATACCAACACAGCACATGCGCACTAGTGCGCGCTGCGGGAATAGATATAAACCTAGCAGCCCCCTCACTCTTAGCATCCTTAACACAGTGCAGGGCACTGTGAGTCTTGCACATGTGCATGACATGTAAGGGTCTGATAGTGGACCATGCGGGCATCTGTATTTAGTCATGAGAAGCCCCATCCCAATTTCCAAGATGGTGGTGCGTTCCAGCACACACCTGCGGTTCACAGAGTACACAGCTGCACGTTTTTCTCACGGGCAATTATGTTCACACACGGGTGAGTTTGTTTAAGCTTTGATACATGTGGTTATATAAGGGGTTCATTAGCATTCACACATTGCACGTCCCTGAGGAAGGTCACTCTTTGATGACCGAAACGTTGGATGTGGTGCCATGTTAATCTGAATACAGTTCTTCTGGATTTCCCTGGCTGTGTGCTGTCTCGTTTTTCCCGGACTCCTATCTGGTAAAATCTATCTGTATATATATATATGTCTATATAAGTGTCAGAAAGGAGTGTTATTGAGCGTGGCATATGTATACAACAGACAACAGAGAAGCCCAATGCTACATCCAACATGACAAAAATACACAGTAAAATACTTATATATTCTCTTGAAAAAGGGTCATTTAGTTTAACCCTTTGGCCAAAGCATTGTAAGCTTGCGAGCCACGACAAGGCAGACCCTGTTCGCAAGTCCTAACACTACCAAATAAAATACTAAAATACCTCTATTAGGATTAAAATTCTCATTTACCTCTATTAGGAGGGAGAAAGACCACATTGGATCTATATCCAGTAGAATGAAAGGACCTACTAATTGGGCCAAAGGGTTAAACTAAATTACCCCTTTTCAAGAGAATATATAAGTATTTGACTGTGTATGAAATGCAAGTAGGGAAATGGGGCAAGGAAAAGACACACTCTCGCTACTGTCTGTGACTGATTAGGGTGCTGGAGCTAATTAAATATGAACAAAGAATACCTATAGAGAGCATAGGTGTTGAAAGAGGTGGACCCTATTATAGCACTCCCAATGGTTGTAATGATGATACTATTAAAATTAATGCCTTTATTAGTATAATATAGTAAAATAATAGTGGACTAACAAACACAAAATGTATCACTTTACCATGTAGGGTCTCAGTACTATGCCATATTAGTATAACAGGCTGTTGTATAGAGTTAGGACAGTAGTGCTAAACCTCCTGCTGTACAGTTGAACTGAATGGCTATAGCCAGGCCCGCCAACAGAAATCGTGGGGCCCGGGACAAACATTTTAAGCAGGGCCCCCCCCCCGTGACGGCGGTATTTCCCGCCGCCCCTCCCCATTTCACACCTCATGAGCCCCCTCTTTCCCCCCTCCCTTCCCACCTCACGAGCCCCCTCTCTTTCCCCGCCTTCCCATGTATTTCTCTCCCTTCCATCTCACCATCCCGCCTCGCATGTATTTCTCTCCCCTGCTTCTCACTCTTAGGCCGTGCCTATAGTGCCGTCGTTGGCAACGGCGACACGGTGGGTGATGTCACCCGTCGCCACCGGCAAAAGTTATGACTCGCCGGGTGGCGGGGTTGTGGGATTCCAGCAATTTGATTTGTTCAAGGGCCGTCACGTGACAGCTTTAGATTTCCGCGACGGTGACGTCGCTTGTAGCGTGCACTATAAGCGCACGCAGCAGTGGCAAAGTATTTGTTTTCAGGCGACGTCGCCGGCACTATAAGTACGGCCTTACACCCTCTTTTCTTCACTCCCCCCATCTCTCCTCTCCCTCCGTCAATTACCCCATGCTCACTCATTCCGTCTCCCCCCCACACAATTCCCCCCACAAGATATATACCAAAAAACTTCCCACCCCCAATGCACAAAACTTCCCACCCCCAAATACATTAAAAAAAAAATCTCACCCCCCAAGTATATACAACCTCCCCCCCAAATGCATACAAAAAATCCACCTACCCAATGCATATAAGAAAAACAATACATATAACCCCCAACACATATATATATATATATATATATATATATATATACACACACACATATACACACTCCACATAAAAAAAACATACATATACAAAATATCCCAACCCCCCCCATACATATAAAAAAATACCCCAACCCCCCCATACATATAAAAAAATACCTCAACCCCCCAATACATATAAAAAAATACCCCATCCCCCCAATACATATAAAAAAATACCCCAACCCCCAATACATATATATAAAAATCAGACTTACCTTGGTGGCTACAGAAGGGGGGCATGCCGGTGGCCGTGCGGGGGTGGCGGTGCTGGGGGGGCAATGCTGCTGGGGGGGCCGAGGCTGGAGGGGGGGACCGAGGCTGGAGGGGGGGGCTGAGGCTGGAGGGGGGGGCCGAGGCTGGGGGCCGAGGCTGGAGGGGGGGGGGGGCGAGGCTGGGGGCCAAGGCTGGGGGCGATGACTGCGGGGGGTGGCGGCGACTGTGGGGGGTGATGGCGACTGCGGGGGGCCCCGATGCTGCAAAGGGTGGCAGTGCTGAGGAGGGGGGGTGGGGGGTGGTGGCGGGACTCAGGGGCTGGCAGGAGGGTCCAGAGCTGCGGGTCCAGGACATTCCGGTGCTGCATTGGGTGGTGCGACTGCAGGGGTTGGACGGCCCGTAGCAGCGGTGGCGGGGCGAAGTCCTGCGGAGGATGGACAGCCCGGTGCAGCGGGGGGAGGGGGGTGTCGATACGGCCCAGGGGTGGTGGTGGTATTGACCGTGCGGAAGGGGGGGAGGTGGCCCCACTGCAGGCACCTGTACAGCGCCACAATGCTGCTCCCGCCCGCGCCGGAAGCTCACTTACTTCTGGCACTGCCAATAGGGAGACCGGTGCCGGGTGTCGCGTTTTAAAAAAAAATTAAATTAACAGCTACATGGGGGCCCGAGCGGCCAGGCCCCCCTGACTCAAGGGGCCCGGGACGACAGTGCCCCCTGTCCCCCGCTGTTGGCGGCCCTGGCTATAGCTCCGTATTTTTCTAAAAGCAAAGATCGCCACTAGATGGGAGTATATTATCGTTAGTATTCTTAGTTAATCTGAGTATGACTGCTCCAAATGGCATAAAGCAATAATAGCCACTGACTGAGTGTGTGATATCAATTATTTAAAATCCTTGTGTACCAAGTCTGACATAGTAAAATACAATGTCTAAGTATACCATGTTAGTAACTCCGGTAGAGCAAATACTATTTGAAATGCTCAAATGTAGACAGATATTTAAATAGTGTGACTCTGTTGGAGCTCACAATATTAATAAAGTGTAACTGGTAGCTATATACTGCGTGGTCTTCAGACTGGTAAATTGTCTCTGCAGTTATACTACTTAGTTTCTCATATTTGTAGATGTTAAGGTTATTCAGTTATACAGAAAGCTGATTTTTGCCAAAAGTATCAAATTTTATCTTGAGTGTAAGAATATACACTCTTCCTTAGTTTTTATTATATAGGAGGCACCCATTGATATACATCTGCTATTGATATAATAGCTAGTAATAACTTCATTAGTATATTAGAGGTAGTGAGTTCCTATGTGGCTAAGTAGTGGCTAATATGACTTATCTTGCTAGATAGTATAGTACTGATGTACCATCTCTTTGCCTCATAATCCCACAATAGGTCATTCATACTGTATACAGATCATAGCATCTGTGTATACCGGTGCTTGTTTGACACTGAGCCAAAACCCTCTGTGTGGAGTAGCACAGAAGCTCTACTGGCTGTTTATATAACCATGAGCTGCTGCTTAGCAATATCTCCCCTCTCTCTTAGTGTACAGTACAAGGCACATTGCATAGCATCTGTGTATATTGGTGCTTGTTTGGCAGTGAACCAAAACCCTCCATGTGGAGTAGTTAAGCAAAGCAGCTCTACTGGCTCTTTATATAACCATGAGCTGCTGCTTAGCAATATTTCCCCACTCGATTAGTGAACAAGGCACATAGCATAAAGAGGAGCTCTGTCTGGATTACAGCTGAATAAACTTTTTACTTCTGGTGTAACATGGCATAGCCTATTTAAATTAGCCTAAATAGCCTATTTAAATTAGAAAAAGAAAAGAAAATAATAATGTGTAACATATAATGTATATATATATATATATATATATATATATATATATATATATATATATATATATATATATATATATATATATATATATATATATATATATATGTGTGTATATATATATATATATATATATATATATATATATATATATATATATATATATATATATATGTGTGTGTGTAACGGGTTTTCTGACCTGGCCTGACCCACCCAATCTCATATTGGCCCCTGTGGTCTAATCAGTCCCCATTACAATGTGATGTCTGGTGGTGCACCTGTTGGCAACAGGACTCCTGAGTCTCCCGCATGATGTTGTGTGGGGATGGCCAACCCAGACAGGCAGCTGAGGTAGTGTGCTTGAGTACTACCTAGATCCAGTGCAGCGCCTCCACCTCATCAGGATCCCAGCGTGAGCTTGTGGATGGTCCTGGTGAGGAACTCCTCTGTGGTGCTCCTCTCTGTGCAATAACTCCACACTTACACACAAGAGTGTCTTGAATCAGGGACATCTTTATTGACGGCTGTGGGCTAACTGCCCCTCACAGTGATCTTCTAGCCACACATAATTAGTCAGCTGCTTCCCTGTGAAAGGTATGTCTCTGTCTTTGATTTGGGGATTCCCTATCCCCGCAGGGATGTCTTTCCTGTTCCAGGTCCCTGGTCACAGTCTCATCACTTTGCAGTGTATAACTACACCAACTACCTTTACTCCTTGCCGAACATGGCAGAACTGAACCCTTCAACAGCTTGGCAACACTAACTTTTGATCAGTGCTGTGCCTTATGTATCCTCTGGGGGCTGACACAACTCTGACATCACTAATTATGGATTCAGAGCATGTGACCACTCCCATCCATACATAGGGCACCTCACCAGGGTGTGAGGGAAAACCTCCATAATCACTGCTTGCATGCCCATAACTTACCAGGCCTTACTATCAGCAGGAGAGATGACTGCAGCCATTTTACAGCATGGTTATATATATATATATATATATATATATATATATATATATATATATATATATAATGTTGTTATTTGTTATTTACATTTACATTATATGTTACACATTATTATTTTCTTTTTCTTATTTAAATAATTGTTCTTTAAGCACAATACATATTTTGATTATTGGTTTAAAGATGATCCTATGATAGTTTTATATAATTTAATTTATTTTACACATTTACATTTTATATTTTATTAAGCCTCTTGTGGTATAATTTGGTCTACTCTAAATATTCATTATTGGACTTCCTTTCAATGCATTTCTGTTTAAGAATAATAGTTATGTATGTATCCTTCCGTATTGACCAATTAGGGTTTAATAGCCCTATAAAGGCTCATCACCATTTCCCTAGAAAACACAAATGAAGAAGTCGGCGCAACAGCTGACGAAACGCGTTGGTTTATGTCACTGTGTCCAACAGTTGTTTGTGGAAGGAGTGCTGAGTAACGAGTGAGGAGTGGAGAGAACAATTCAAGTTCATGCCGGTTAGACAAAGTGGAAGTCTGCATTTTTGGTTTCTATGTGGCTGAGTCTGACATTCTCCTGATACATCAGAGATCACACAACTTGTTGTGAAACAGTCTAAGATCGTAGATTTGTGTCTGTAGAGGGGGGAATACAGGAAGCAGGACAGCATCTTCAGTGTTACCCATATCAGCATCACGTGGTCACCTTATAGCGTGTTTTTGCCAGTGCAGCTGAAGGAGGGGACCCCAAAGGGTTCATCGTGGATACACTATCTGGTGAGACCGTCCCCTTATCCCCTTTCTGCCTATATATGTTGTCATTCAGTTATCCTTCATACGGAAGACACCTACCAGCCCGTTACTGCAACTGTATCATACTAATTACCTACCCACTTTATATGGCTGTCTTATACTCCTCATTTATTGCTATATATATTGTCAACGAATTCAAGTGACTTATCATCTGCAGCAACTGTTACTCCACAATAGATCTACTGGACATTTTTTGGGATAACAAACCAATTTTTTATCTCTCCTCATTTAATACCTCTCTTTATTGTGTTTTGTTATTACATATATTGTGTTTTTATCTGCATGTCCAGTAACTAAGATTGTCTTGCTTTAAAATAAATTATCCAGTTTTTTACTGCTAGATAGGATTGCACTTTTTTTTCTCTTTGTTCAATATGTGTGTGTGTGTGTGTGTGTGTGTGTGTGTGTGTGTGTGTGTGTGTGTGTGTGTGTGTGTGTGTGTGTGTGTGTGTGTGTGTGTGTGTGTGTGTGTGTGTGTGTGTGTGTGTGTGTGTGTGTGTGTGACGGAAAGTGAATCCCTGCGCTTCTGCCTAATGGGTTAACAATATAAGTGAAATACATATATATATACATGATGTGCAAATCTATGAGATAAAGGAGACTTTTTAGTTTAGTTGCATCCTTTGACCAAATAATCCCCAAGCCTGCCACCAAACGCCAAGGTAAGTCTCATAGGCAGGTCCCTACAATGACTGCAACTAGTGTTATGTAAAAATGCCCCAAATGGGGTTAAAATGCCCAAGCATGTGCTTATATATCTAGTGAGCCTGACAGGTATACTGCACCACACCTGGTAACACATAGGTTTCCACCCACACACACGGTATCTGTGATTGGGATAGATGGAATACCCGTTACATATATATAGCACTATTTGTGTCCAGGTATAGAGGTCTTGTATCCTGTTCTTGCTGTCAGCATATACAGTGGCGGCCGCCTTTATCCTCGTGCGGCCGTATCGGAGCAACTCTGAAAACCGCGGGCAGATGCAGTATTTGATGCGGTATGTTCCGGTATTTTTAGCCGCGGTCGCCTTTATCCTAGTGCATTGTATTAGCGCTGTCTCGGCATGAATGCGGCATGAACGCGGTGAAGTGCGTGGCATTCGGAAAAAATACCCAAACAAAATCGGAGATGTTGGAGAATAAAAAGGGCCGTGACAGTAGTTCTTTTGTGTGCATCAAGACATCATATTTTCTTCATGTCAGCCCAGTTGTAGACTAAGGAAATCTCTGCAGTCCACTTTCTCCTTATTTCAGCCCACATGTGAGATAAGGAAATCTACCTCCTGTTTCTCACATCAGGCTTTTTTAAAGATTCCTAATCAGCCAGGTGGAGTCTCGTTGACTGCCTGTGTGCAATTAGCCAGCACACTGCTTGATTTAGAGGCCGTTTCTCTCAAGTCCCTGTTACAGGTACATTATAATGCAATTCCAAATGCACACTCTATGAAATTAAAGTGTGCGTAAAGTGAGAGATACATCTGCGTGTGTTCCTTTGTACTGTCAAGAAGACAGACCCGCTAGGCATAGGTGGAGAGTAGAGACTGACCCGTACCTGTGATCTAAATCCTGAATCAGTAGAATAGTGTTGTTCAGTACTGGGGTCAGGGCAGGAGAGAGGCAGGATTGTCGAGGTCACAGAATCGGGGTCAAGGCTGGAGAGAGGCAGAATGGTCAAGGTCACAGTTGGACTGTAGAGAGGCAAAGTAGTTTGGAGGCAGGTACAGTATCTGAGGCAGGCAAATCAGGAACAAGGCTTCAAGTGGGAGACAAGGTAGGAAGTAAAGTCCGCAAGCAAGGAGAGAGGGGAATGGAAGCTTTTAAAAGAAGCTTTTAAAAGAGAGAAGACAGGTGTGAGCAGCAAAAATGGTGAAGACAATCTTTAGCTAATTCAATCCTTTTAAATTCTATAATTAGGCTCTGAAAAATAAGTTATAAAAAAATTACAATCAAGGAATTTAAACTGGCCACTGCTATTAACCCAGACAAACATTTCTATGGTATCCATTAATGTCATATCAATGCCATATAATTTTTCACAATCTAATAAAAGGTTTGCAAAAACAACCGAAAGCAGCTACAGCATACAGTATATGAGACGGATCAGGAACACACTTCATATAGCAGTCTTGTAGATAAGCAAGCGCCGCTTGATAGTGAGGACTCATGTGGTCCAGAGACATGATTAATGTGGTAAACAGAGGAATCACAATCACATAATTCCATTAATCTCACTACTTCCTGATTTATCATACAGCAGCACTCATCAAAATGTGTAGTGTAAGTCAGGATGTTGAAGCCATCAACAACTTCTACTCAGTAATTAAATGCATGGTACAGTATCAGAATATTGGGATATGTAATAAATGGGATAATATTTTCTTATGCTGGGAAATTATTTTAATGTTAGTGTAAATTAACCTTTTTTTTTACATTAAACATAACCATTTGTTATTATATAACTAGCCAGTCCGAAGCCACATGGGCTAATTTAACTGTAACAATAAAGGAAGAAAGATTATTTATTTCACCATACTGTACCTCTATAATTAATTAAATGTTATAATTTAAGGATTTAGCTGATGAATCTATAAATATGAATTTATGAAACACCTTGTTCACATTAGGACACAGGGCCTCATGCAGAGAGCAGCGCTATTTAGAATTGGAGAGGGGAAGAAAATTTAGCTTTATTGGAGAGTTTTTTTCTCCATATGCAGAAAGGGCATAAAACTGCCTTTCTGCATATGGAGAGTTTCAACCAGCGCTATGAGCGCTGTTGAAACTAGTGGGAAAGAAATCGATTTTTTTTTTTTCTCCTCCACCGGCCGCCAAGCGCCAGCTTCTTGGTGGAGAGGAAAAAAGTTGAAAATCGCGCCATTTTTTTGGCGCGAACAGCCACTAGATGGCGTTCGCGGCTCTCTGCATACGGCGGTTTTTAAACACTGGAGAGATTAGAATCTCTCCAGCCGCGCGGCGAATTTCTGTTAAAAAAAAAAAAATGGCGCTTTTTTTAAAACTTGCCGGTCTCTGCCTTTCTCAAGGCAGAATTCGCCAAATAATGCCGCTTTCACTTTTTGCGCTGCTCTCTGCATGAGGCCCACAGTGTCTTATGGCGGAACTGTATACAATTTATTTATTCTCTACATCCATTGAATTGTCAATTGCTAATATCTCTCGAAGACATTTACTTTAAAGGTTATAATAATGTATGAATTTAAGAGCACTCTCAGAGCAAAATTATTACTTTGAAAAGTCTGTCTTTTTATTCACATAATTAAAGGCTGTATTTTATTCATCTAATTATGGACACAACATTTCAAACTTAGAAGGTTATATTTGCACACTGTATGATTATCAGGTGTATATAATGCACAAGAAAAATGTAAATTGAAAGATATGTTTCCTATTTCTCTATTTGCAGAACAAAAACTCAGTATTATATTTGTGTGCAGTTTGGTATTTGAATTTTAAATGTTCTGGTATGATAAATGTATTGAAATATGAATAGAAAAATGAAATGCTTGAAGAGTATTGAGCAGAATCTATTGTGTGGCATGACACCAGTATTACCATTTTATTTTTATGTTAGCTGTAAATCTGCTGTTCATTCACAAAACCTTAAAAGTACTTAACAATCTGTTTATGTTTGGTGTACATTGCATTTATGGTAAAGACCAAATGAAACAGATAAAGTCATTATGCAATATCTTATTGGTAGCAGGTTATTCTTTTATTTAGTATGCACCCAGTGTTCTTTTGTATACCATTCATCAGTGGTTTTATGCATATCTGCATATCGTATTGATTTTTTATTACAGTATATTGAAGTGTGTGGAAAATATACAGAGAGAACAAGATAAACACACATTTAGTAACATGTTCACTAGCATTCTGTTGTACTGTACAGTACATTTTCTTTCGTCATTTGGAATATATTTTTCCTGAAGGTGCTTAAACCTGTGTAAATGGTCAATACATTTATAGGAATTAGTTCAACTATAAGTGAAAGAGACCCTAAATACATGGATTAGTACATTATTTGTATACATTTCAGTGCATGTTTATTAGGATGTAAAGTTTTGACAACTTATCAGCACTGATAATATATTAGTATACATTAATCAGATTTTGAATTTTATTTTGAAAACATTTGTGAGTGAACAGGCTGTTTTGGAATTATCCATTTTGTAGTATCATTTTTATATTTCTAGTAAGTTGTCTATGTCTTATTTACTATATTTGAAGCATGTTGATGGACATGTAACGGGTAGTCCCCCACCCAAGAGCATATGGTATGTGTGTGCGGGGAACCTAATGTTACCAGGTGTGCTGCTTTACCTGTTAGGCTCACAGGGGGCCTAAGCCTCCGCCACGGGGAGCCTGGGGCACGTATAGTAATAATAATAGGAGTAACCTCGTACTCGATGCAGCGCCTCCACCTGCGATGGCTCCCACCAGAGGGGGAGTGATCCTCGCAGGACAATATATATATATATATATAGATCACACAACAGCATGTAAAAACCCAATAACTTTACTTGTGAGCATAGAAACGTACTTGGGCATATAATATCAACCGGTGTCCCTCCCTAGAGGAGACACTAACTACTGCATTTTGCAGGACGCTATCCCCCCTTCACCGGGTGATCCCACCCTGTGTCCAGTAACCCCACACAATTGTCCTCCACCCGTGAGTGAGATAAATATGTGTGACTGCGCAGCCACTATGTCTTATAATAATAATATAGGATTGGTGCACTTGATGATGGTTACCTGCCGAGCACTCCAGTGCCCGGGCCTGCCAAGGAGCTTCACAAAGGATCCGGAGGCTGACGAACACAGGAACTACCATCCGGGGCGATCCCACCCGGATAGCTGCTGCAACCGCAGCGGAGGTCTGAGCCCAAACCTCTGAATGGAAACGCAGCGTCCGCTGTGTCCCTAACTTTCTCTGGATAATAAAAGGGGCAGGGTCCCTAACCTGGGGCCTGTCCCTACAACACTCCACTACTGATGACTCAGGGCTATCTGGGGCCTAGGGGGCTGCTGGCCTAGTTCAGGGAGTCACTGACTCCTGCACCCTACCTCCTTCCCCTAGCTGCTAACGTGCTGCAAGCCCGCGAAAATGTATCAATTCTCCCTTGCAGGGAGATGCTGTGGCCCTATCGGCTCCCTGGAGTCATGTGGGGCGATCCTAGGCTCATGGGATATGTAGTCCCTTCTCTAGAGCCCTATTCCTATTGGCCAGCGTTCGCGCAGTCTATCTGCGCATGCGCAATGTCCCTGGCTGGCCGCCGCTTGCGAGGACTCACTGCGCATGCGCGAAGTTGCGCAACATTGCGGCGCCCTGCTCGGGAGCCGCCGAGGACCTCCGGAGCACCGGCGTGCTCCCTGCTCGGCCCCCACCCTCCAGAAGTGCCGGCGGGTCTATCGAGTGACCCCCGGCAGTGGAGGTAAGAGGAGGGGGGGTCGCTACACAAAAGGGGACCTGGCTACATCCTCCACCTGGTAAAAACCCAACATCCTCGCTTGGGATACATAACTCAACCCTGTACAGAAATTATATAATGAAAATGCAGTTCAATCATATAACTTAGTACATTCGCATTGACTCTATACGATATTGCACAATTCTGTGAGCATCACAGATTGGATTTTGCTCCGAGACCACTGCTGAGCCTCATAATGGGGTGCCCCAATTTGATCATAGGTTACCCGAGTTGGAGGGTACCTGACTCTTTGGCTCCTTCAGAGCTGTTCTTCTGCAACTCCCTCGGGGGAGTAATAAACACAGTCCTGAGGCTCAGCCTCTTCCTTTGAGGTGAGAAATGTCTCTGAACAGTCTCTGTTAGGCACAAAGCACGGGCTCTGTGGATCCAAAGGCTGGCCTGTTGGTGCCACCTTAGTAGGCACTGGCCTAAGGGGCCCTTTACCCGTAGCTCCTCCTGGAGATGCCCCTTCTGTGGAGTAGTCCCTTTGAGAGGGTCCTTCCATAGGATCTTCAGGAGTTTCAGAGTGGGTCTCGTTATTGACAGTCTCTTGACCCATCTCTGATAAGTCGGACTCACCGTTGAGCGGTGTGGCCAGTATCTCTGCTTCCTCATCTCCCACTTGTGGAATGGGGAGAAGATGATTATGGTGCCATACCTTTACCCGGCCTTCAGTGTCTTTAATGCGATAGACCGGGAGGCCAGGCATCTGAGAATCTATTTCATATACCCCGTCTCTCCACCGGTCGGCCAATTTGTGTTTTCCAGGGACTCCCAGATTTCGAAGCAACACAGCGTCCCCAAGACGAAGTTCCCGATATTTGACCTTATGATCGTATCGCCTTTTATTTCCAGCGTTCAGCTTAGCTGTAGACTTCTCAGACTGTTGATTAGCCTGCTGTAAACTGTCTTTAAGTCTTTGCACGTATTTGAAATGGGTAGCATTGTGTATCCCATCCGTCGAGACTCTAAGACGTACATCCACTGGCAGTCTCGCCTCTCGCCCAAACATAAGGAAGTATGGGGAGAATCCAGTTGACTCGTGTTGGGTACAATTGTACGCATGCACCAGGGCCTCCACGTGTCGACTCCATTCAGTTATCTGAGCATTCTGCAGAGTTCCGAGCATGTCCAGTAAGGTTCAATTAAATCGTTCTGGCAGTGCATCTCCTTCGGGGTGATACGGGGTCATTCGTGATTTGGCAATGTTCAGCATTTTGAGCAGTTCTCGGATCAACATGCTCTCGAAGTCCAGACCTTGGTCTGAGTGAAGGCGGTTGGGAAGACCGTAGTGCACGAAGTACTTCTCCCATAATATTTTTGCCACTGTGATGGCTTTCTGATCTTTCGTGGGGAAGGCCTGGGCATACCGGGTGTAATGGTCCATGATGACCAGTACGTAGCATATTCCCCGGCTATCGGGCTCAATGCACAGAAAGTTCATACAAACAAGGTCCATTGGGCCAGAACTCTTCAGATGGCCCATGGGTGCTGCTCTGGTAGGCAGGGTCTTGCGCTGTATAGACCTAGTACAACGGCGACAGTGGCGTTCTACGGCCTCTCGCATCTTGGGCCAGAAAAAGCGGTCTCTGACCAACCCAAAGGTCTTCTCTACACTGAGATGTCCATGCTCATCATGTAGGGACTTCAACACCATGTATTGCAAGTTCTTAGGGAGGACTAGTTGTCGCCTATCCGGGTGGTTGTGGTATTGCACCACCCGATAGAGTAAGCAGTTGTCTATTTCGAATTTGTCCACTTCCCGCATGAGCAAGGCCACCAAGTCATTGGGAGCATGCATCAGAAGGGCTGGGTTCTTCTTTTCAACGGCTTGCCTAATGATACTAACGACAGGATCTCGTATTTGGTAGTCTACCAGATCTTTCCACCGTAGCACTTTGTCGTGCGTTATGTTCATCCCTTTTGGATCGCAGAAGGTGGCTGGGACAGCCTGCGACTGGCATCCCAATGAATCTGCAACCCTTAATTCTGAGAAGGCCACTTGGTCATTGGCGATGGCGGCAGTGATACACGTAGCTCGCACCCCAGGTCCTGGGAGTTCTTCCCATTCCTCATCATCTTGAGTAGCACTTAGCCCTGGCCATCGGGAGAGGGCGTCAGCCCCGACATTCAAGGGTCCCAGCTTATACTTCAGGGAGAAGCGGTAATTGTTCAGAGCTGCCAGCCATCGGTGTCCTGCTGCATCTAGTTTGGCCGAGGTATTGATGTACGTGGGGGGATTGTTATCCGTCCTTACCTCAAACGTAACCCCGTAAAGGTAATCGTGGAGCTTCTTGGTGATTGCCCACTTGAGAGCCAGGAACTCCAACTTGTGGACGGGGTATCTCTGTTCACTGGGTGTCAGACTGCGGCTGATGTAGGCTACAGGCCGAAGGCACTCGGGGTGCTTCTGGTGCAGGACGGCACCCAGTCCATTGAGACTGGCCTCCACATGCAGAACATATGGTTGTTCAGGATCAGCATACGCAAGCACCGGCGCTTCGGTCAGACATTTCTTCAATTACAGGAAGGCCTGTTCACACTCAGATGTCCATTTATCACCAAACGGTTGGCGAGCCGATACGGCCTTCCTTCCGGTCTCTTCGGGGTATATCTTCAACAGATGGAAAGAAAAAGTTGCATGGTGCTCTAAACCAAAATCACAGCAAACAATAATAATTGACTTGAATGTACAGCGGATTAACCCTCCACAGACAGCAAAAGATAAGGCTAGGATTTTAAATTACACCCATACACCTGTTAGATGTGTAACTGGAAAATAAAGTCCCACATGCAATGAGGTAAGGACAGTATACACCTGCCGGTGTCTAGCATTAATACAACATCATGGTAATAACATGGGGTAAAAAACAACAATCCTTGCAGCCACTAATGGAGAGAGGAGAGTGAAAGAAGCTCACTTAAGAGTATAACCCACGCAATTGTGGAGCCTGATGTATCACTTCTCCTGGGGTGTACCGTGCCTCCGCTGATATAGATGAGCAGAAGCAGGGAAGGAAAAAAACGAAGCACTGGTTCCACTGAGGTAGAAAATAAACACAGAGGTGCGTTCCCACAATAAAAGTTTAATGGATCAAAAGCACAAAAACAGGACACCTCTGCGTTTCGGGCTTGTGGCCCTTTATCAAGGTGTTCTGTTTTTGTGCAAGTTTCAGAGAATACTTCCATCTGTTGTATAGATGTGTGACAGGGTGAATGAACGTCACCAGCCATATACCTGGCAAATCTATGTTTAGGCTTGCCGTGCAGCAGTGACGAGGTTAAGTTTCAGTTGAGAAGGGCTGCTTAATTAGTCTGACCCCAGCTGCATAATCAAGGTGTTTTAAAACCCCCAGGCTGTACACACATGCAAGCTAGCTGGTCAGGAAACAGGACTGAAATACTGAAGAGATTACTGCTATAAGGTCTGTTTTTCAAAGTACATGTGTGATGAACTGCCTGTGTCCTGCATGCTGAAGAGAAGCTACCTTGTTTTCTATGCTGAAGAGAAGCTATATTGTTTTTGTCTGCTGAAGAGAAGCTATTTTGTTTTTGTATGCTGAATAGAAGCTATTTTGTTTTGTGTGCTGTATGTTTTTAAGGCTCAATAAAGAAGCCTTATCAAGATAACCCGCGTGGGTGGTTGCATGTGCCCTGCAACACGATGGATACTTTTTATTGATAGATACAGTATATGTTTGATTTTATTAGTCCTCTTTCTCCTTTCCAAGCATATATGTTGCAGAAATCTTTGTAAATTGTGTTCCAAATAGCTTTACACTGATGTCTTTAGGCTGGAATATTTACATTTGGAATATACTGTTTATATACTTGACTCACAAATGAGACTCAATTTGCTACACTGTCATTTTGGACCACACAATAAGTGCCCTATATATTTGACTGAAATTGTATGTTACAAGTACGTCTCGCATATTTCATTTTTGTCCAGCTTAATTTGCTTAGTCAACTGTTTTTTATTTCCAGTATACATTCATATTAGTAATGTTCTACCATTTGATTTATACAGTATATGGATGATTCAGTGAACTATTACTAGCCAATGCCTGTTTGCCTTTACTGTCAGCTCATATCCATACCCAGCTGCTGCTTTTCATTGGCCCTTCTTTCAGTTACACTGCGGCTGGGTTCTGAGCTGAATGGTATGAGACTGTTCCATGAATCCTTATGCTGATTTTGTTACATAGTTACTATTATCTCAAGCCCTCGTTTTATTGTAGGATTAATACAGTATGTTGGCCTTACTCCTGGTTGCCACATATAGTCCTGTGAGATCTATCTCTCATCTATCTATCTATCCATCTATCCATCTATCCATCTATCCATCTATCCATCTATCTATCTATCTATCTATATATCCCAAAACAGAATTAGGTGAGCTGAAACCTACCCCTATAACAAGAATGTATAAGTTACACTATATAATTAAATTCCTTTATGGAGTATGCAGCTGGCCAATAATTGGCCTTACATTATATGAAAAAGAAATACACAATTCCACGCTCCTCAAGTCGGCTTGCAATTTATTAATGAAATTCTTCATTTGTATCCTAAGTTGTTATTAGATTTAGAATTAAAATGTAGAATTTCAGTAATAAATTGCAAGCCAATTTGTGAGAAGGGCAGGATTTGTTTATTTGTTTTCCATAAATGTAAGGTACATTTCCAGCTGCATATTCCATAAAGATATTGATTAACATAGTGTTACTGATACATTCTAGGTCTGATCTCACTAACTCTGTTTTGCTAAATAGTTTTTTGAGGTGTTTGGCCCCTCCTTTCAGGTTCTCAACTCCTTACCAATTCTCCAATTATTAAATACTGTAGGTGTAATACATGTCAGAGGTGGTTTGAAGTTCATTCACTACTGCGGAGGGGTGAGCGTCAATGACTGACATTAATAAGAGAAATGTGTGCATGTGTATATTATTACTTTTCACTACCAAACGTGCACTCACATTTTCCTTCGTAATGTTAAGGAACCTTCTTTCTGGCTTTTGCCAGCTTTAATTGTGCTGAATCACAGTTAGCTTTAGTCTTCATTCATTTGACCACATAGGCACGTTCACATATTTCACAAAGTTTAGTCCACAGAACAATGAGAGATAATATGTTTAAGTGCCCGTTGACAGGGTTAGCGTGGCTCATCTGTTATTAGACAGGATCAAATTGTAGAATTTCAGTAATACATTTCAAGCCAACTTGGGAGGACAGCAGGATTTGTGTGTGTATGTATGTATGTATGTATATATGTATGTATGTATATATGTATGTATATATATATATATATATATATATATATATATATATATATACGGAAAAAAAAGGAAAAGTAACCTTGCATCCACTCCAACGAAATAATGGTCACCATAATCCAGTATATAATAAAAAAATTAATGTCATAACTGGCGGTGACTGGTCCACTCACAATGTGGACCCTAATGCCTATTATTGACGATGTAATATGAAACACTTAATAGAGCAGTAAACACTAAAATTGGCTGTGCAATACCAGTAGATGAGACATGCATATGATATATAACATCCCTAAGGAAAATAGAGTGAACAAGCAGTATACAGAATACTTCCTCAATGAGCATAAATCCTACCTCTTAAAGGCAGGTATATTTGAACCAAACCCAAAGCAATTGAAATCTCTGGGGGAGATAGGTGAACAAGCTCTGAGGGTCACTCTAACCATGAAAAAGAATAACAAACATGTGTCATAAATGTCTGAATACTCCAAATCAAAATACAAAATAAACAGCCTGTGTATGACCAGCATGAATAACATAAAGTGTTTCAAAGTCCAGAAAAAATAATAGCAGCAGTGTTAGATAGCATAATTACGTGCTGAGTAATTCAGAGGTCCTGCCTAGCACCCCCACTCCTACGCGTTTCGTCAGAGGACTTAAACTTGGAGTGGTGGGGAGGCTAGGACAACACACTGTTTATGAAGGTGTATTTTCGTGCCAAAGAGGCCAATGGGGCAGGTGTGGGTACTTACTATATTGATTACGAATCAGTACTTCCGCATGTCAGTGTGACACGCATGGCTAATGTATTTAGTTCCTATGTAGCGTCATTATGAGCGGTGCGCATGTGCAGTACTGTCAAATACCTAATGCTTTCATCCCTCATAGAGCAGAGAGTTATACTTTGCGCATGCACAATGATTACATGGTATAAACTACTGCGTGTCAGCGTGGCACGCATGACTGGTGCATTTGGTTCCTGTATGGCGTCATAATATGCTGTGCGCATGCGCAGTACCTGCCGAAACACTAAGAAAAATGAGGAGACTCAGCACAGCCCCTTCTTCGTTGTTTAACCCCCACACAGGTAGCAGCACGCCAATAGCCAGTGACATATGGTCAGGATCAACTACATTGTGTATCCAATACCTTTATCCGCCATAAAGCCAAATAACAAACTCTGCAAATGCGCAGTGGTGGCATGGGTAAGGGGCACATAAGCCACTAAATTAAAAGATTATCGCAGCAGCCTATTGAAGACACCATTAGGGCCAGGCTGAAAGCACCCCCCAAAGGACACATAATGAGGTTGCATAACTATTGGTAGAGTAAATACATATCACATCTGTCAACCACAATTAGCTAGAAAGAATACTATTAAAGTATAGTGTAAATTGCACAACATCATATTTAGAGCAGTTAGATCACAAATAAGCAGAATCAGTATCCTTTCCAGATAGAAATAACATGACAACTACAGTAGGTACAACCACAATAATGTCCATAAACGTGGTACCCATACTAATTCCATATATTGTCAGTGTGAAAGAGTCCAGATCAAAGATAAGGGAACCACATCAATGGTAAGTCCATATAAGTGTGTCATATAGAGAGTCTTGAAACTGATAGGAAGGAAAAATCATATAAATCATCTTCAGCCCAAGGTAAGGATCGGTGATTCTAGGGAGGCGACATCCACTTTACACTCATCTCCTCATTGTCTGAATTCCAGCATCTAAGGATCGATCAAGGCTCCGCCACAGATGTATCATCCAGTGCACAAACTTGTGAAAACACAATAAGACATGCAGTAAATCTTCTTATCAAGAAAGAACTTGAGAGCATGAATAATTATTGATACATAAATGATGTTAAAATCCAAACAGCATTAACCATGAGCAATGACATGAGAGGGTCTATAGGAAGCTGGTGAGGCCTATATAGTCATTGTGACCCTTGGGAATCATGGAATCTATTTGTGTGATCCATCTAGTCTCCCTACGTAAAAGGGCCCTTTCAAGGTTTCTACCACGAATGCCTAGCATGACTTTTTCAATTGCAAAGGCCCTAAGGAGTGTGCTATCCGCATTATGCTTGATTAGAAAATGTCTGACAATGGTAGTGATGTTTTTGACATGATCAAGATCTCTTGGTGCGTTTTTGACATTTCTAACGTGTTCTAAAATCCGAAAGCAGACCTCCCTAGTGGTCATGCCGACATAGGGCAGGCAACAGGGGCATTGAATACAGTAAATGACCCCTTTGGATTTGCAATTGAGTGAGTTCTTAATTTGATAATTATGGGTCTTCATACTGTTGGAAAAAGTTGGGACGTATTACTGACCGACCCAGATCTAGCATATGTTCTGGGTAAACAGGTCACCATGACGAGTCGTCGTTCACCAAATTTAAAGGACAGCTTGGTGAACAGTCATTATGTCCCAAATGTTGGTAGAACATTTCTGTCTACTACATCAAGAAGGGGTTTTATGAGGTGCCTAAACTGCTCTGCGTGTAAATGTATGGAGAATACATTAACTTTTTCCAACAGTATGAAGACCCAAAGGGGTCATTTACTGTATTCAATGCCCCTGTGGCCTGCCCTATGTCGGCATGACCACTAGGGAGGTCTGCTTTCGGATTTTAGAACATGTTAGAAATGTCAAAAACGCACAAAGAGATCTTGATAATTTCAAAAAATCACTACCATTGCCAGACATTTTCTAATGAAGCATAATGCGGATAGCACACTCCTTAGGGCCTTTGCAATTGAAAAAGTCATGCTAGGCATTCGTGGTGGAGACCTTAAAAGGGCCATTTTATGTAGGGAGACTAGATTGATCACACAAGTAGATTCCATGATTCCCAAGGGTCTCAAAGACTATATAGGCTTTGCCAGCTTCCTACAGTCCTCTCATGTCATTGCTCATGGTTAATGCTGTTTAGATTTTAACATCATTTATGTAGCAATAATTATTCATGCTCTCAAGTTCTTTCTTGATAAGAAGATTTACTGCATGTCCTTATTGTGTTTTCACCAGTTTGTGCACTGGATGGTACATCTGTGGCGGATCCTTGATCGATCCTTAGATGCTGGAATTCAGACAATGAGGGGACGAGTGTAAAGTGGTTGTTGCCTCCCTAGAATCACCGATCCTTTGGGCTGAAGATGATTTATATGATTTTTCCTTCGTATCAGTTTCAAGACTCTCAATATGACACACTTCTATGGACTTACCATTGATTTGGTTCCCTTATCTTTGATCTGGACTCTTTCACACTGACAATATATGGAATTAGTATGGGTACTACGTTTATGGACATTATTGTGGTTGTACCTAGTTGTCATGTTATTTCTATCTGGCAAGGATACTGATTCTGCTTATTTGTGATCTAACTGCTCTGAATATTATGTTGTGCAATTTACACTATACTTTAATAGTATTCTTTCTAGCTAATTGTGGTTGACAGATGTGATATATATTTACTCTACCAATAGTTATGCAACCTCATTATGTGTCCTTTGGGGGGGGCGCTTTCAGCCTGGCCCCAATGGTGTCTTCAATAGGCTGCTGCGATAACCTTTTAACTTAGTGTCTTATGTGCCCCTTACCCCATGCCACCACTACGCATTTGCAAGTTTAAATCCTCTGACGAAACACGTAGGAGTGGGGGTGCTAGGCAGGACCTCTGAATTACTCAGCACGTAACTATGCTATCTAACACTGCTGCTATTATTTTTTCTGGACTTTGAAACACTTTCTGTTATTCATGCTGGTCATATACAGGCTGTTTATTTTGTATTTTGATTTGGAGTACTCAGACATTTATGACACATGTGTGTTATTCTTTTTCATGGTTAGAATGACCCTCAGAGCTTGTTCACCTATCTCCCCTAGAGATTTCAATTGCTGTGGGTTTGGTTCAAATTTACCTGCCTTTAAGAGGCAGGATTTATGCTCATTGAGGAAGTACAGTATTCTGTATACTGCGTGTTCACTCTATTTTCCTTAGGGATGTTATATATCATATGCATGTCTCATCTACTGGTATTGCACAGCCAACTTTAGTGTTTACTGCTCTATTAAGTGTTTCATATTACATCGTCAATAATAGGCATTAGGGTCCACATTGTGAGTTTATCCCTATATTATGCTACAGTGTTTCTACTGGGTAGTATTCGTGTCAGGGGTCCTAGCCTTATTTTAATATTGTTGTACTGTTACTTATTTCTCTCAGTGTCAATTAGTATATTGTAATTTTCTAAACGGTATACCTGAGTGCTCATAAGCGGGTTTCTTTTTGCTATTGTATATATATATATGTATATATATATGTATCGGGTTTCCCCCCCCCCTCCAATCTCACATTGGCCCGGGTACTCTAGCAACCAACCCCCATTACGTGTTTGTGTTTGGTGGTGCACCTGCAGGCAACAGGACTCCTGAGTCTCCCGCTTGATGTTATTAGGGGATTTCCAGCCGGACAGGTAGCTGAGTTAGTGGGTGCAAGTTCAACTTATCATGGATTCCCAGCAAGCTCAAACTCCCACACCCACCACAAAGTGAATATATATTTATGTCAACCAGAGAGCTACTGAGCGTGGCAATTGTATATAACAAGAGACAGGGGGTGCCCAATGCTGCATCCAATTGACAAAACATATAAAGTAACATACTTCAATAATAATAATTGGTTATTTAGTTAACCCTTTGGCCAAAGGCGTCATAAGCCTGCATACCAACGTCAAGGTATAACCAAAATAATGCAGGTCCTACACTACACTGTGAACCCTTCCTTTTACCTCTGTGAGAGGGGAAAAACCATAATGGGTCTTGTTCCTGCAGCAAGTGAAATGACCTTCCAAGTTAAAAGGGTGAAGGAGGAGGAGTGAGCTCTGGGGGGAGGTGCCACAGCCTCCAAAGAGACATAGGTTAACACAGATTCCCAGCAAGCTCAAACTCCCACACCCACCACAAAGTGAATATATATTTATGTCAACCAGAGAGCTACTGAGCGTGGCAATTGTATATAACAAGAGACAGGGGGTGCCCAATGCTGCATCCAATTGACAAAACATATAAAGTAACATACTTCAATAATAATAATTGGTTATTTAGTTAACCCTTTGGCCAAAGGCGTCATAAGCCTGCATACCAACGTCAAGGTATAACCAAAATAATGCAGGTCCTACACTACACTGTGAACCCTTCCTTTTACCTCTGTGAGAGGGGAAAAACCATAATGGGTCTTGTTCCTGCAGCAAGTGAAATGACCTTCCAAGTTAAAAGGGTGAAGGAGGAGGAGTGAGCTCTGGGGGGAGGTGCCACAGCCTCCAAAGAGACATAGGTTAACACAGATTCCCAGAAAGCTCAAACTCCCACACCCACCACAAAGTGAATATATATTTATGTCAACCAGAGAGCTACTGAGCGTGGCAATTGTATATAACAAGAGACAGGGGGTGCCCAATGCTGCATCCAATTGACAAAACAAATAAAGTAACATACTTCAATAATAATAATTGGTTATTTAGTTAACCCTTTGGCCAAAGGCGTCATAAGCCTGCATACCAACGTCAAGGTATAACCAAAATAATGCAGGTCCTACACTACACTGTGAACCCTTCCTTTACCTCTGTAAAATGTGCAGCGCCTCCACCTCATCAGGATCTGTGCTTCCGCAGGGAGATGGTCCTGGTGAGGAACTCCTTCTTGGTGGTGACTGCCACGGCTGAGTAATCTCACACTCACACAGTGGGGGTTTCGTTAACAAGGTCATCTTTATTGCAGATTGGGATGTAGCAGACTGCCCCATGCAGCTGCCGGCTCTAGCCGCACATCTCTCTGTGCTGTCCCTTTGCCAGGTACGCCTTCCCAAATTGAAGTGGGATTCCCTCGTCTCCTAGGGAGATCCTCTCTGTGCCAGGTCCCCGGACACAGAGTGGCTTAGACAGGCCGATTGGTCAACCTGGACCGCTAGTTACTGCACTAGGGTCACAAAGTGTTCCTACAATCCCTTATGCAGGAAAATACAACTTCCCAACAACTTCCCACAGCTGCTGGAACACAACTAACTAACTGTGTTGTGCCTTATATACTTCAGGAGGCAGGCGCATCCCTGATGTCTCTATCCAGGGACTCAGAGCATACAGCCACTCCCCTCCATACATAGGGCACCTCACCATGGTGTGAGGGAAAACCTCCATAACTACTGCTGGCATACCTGTACTTACCAGGACTTACTGCCAACAGAGAGGAAAGTAATATACCATTATTATGCAGGGCTATATACTCCCCCTGGTGAATCCCCACCGACCCGGCTGGGGCCTAAATTTGGTTTACTGTACCTTGCTCCAGGAAACACTGAAAAGAACACACAAATTAGCGTTAAACATTATCACCTTCACATAATAATGACAGAACATCCGCTCACTGACCAGCAGAGAGCATCAAAGAAAAGGCAGACCACTCTTTGACGGGATCTAATAGTAGTGTCGAGGGTCTGGTTTCTTCACCTCCCGCCCCGCTGCATCGGTGACTGTCACGCTAAACTCTCGGGGCAAACCTCGCTCATTACAATACACCACCTTGTGCATATAAATGCTGGGCCCGATTTTCCATCAGTTGGGAGACCCTCTGCTCGGCCTGAACTCCCTTAATGTCTCCTCCCTTATTAACGATATAGTATTCGATATCATTACGAAGCCACCTTTCTCGATTGTCCTCTATTTCCCTCATCAGAGGTTCAGGGACATATGGGTATTCAAGCCCATGGGACCTTTTATATTTGGCTGCAATAGCCCGTTCAGCTCGACAGGCCCGGGTTAACTTAGTTTGCCCAGCCTTTCCCGGTAACACCCATGACAGGGGCTCATCTAACTCCACTGGATCATCTAACCCTTCAGATCCCTTTGGGTAATAAGACCTCCTTGTATTCGGTCCCACCTTACTCGTAGCTCCTTGAGATAGGCCTCATCGTCAAAATCCCCAGGAGCCCACCAATGGTCAACCACCCCATCCCTTTCTAGAATTAAATGGGTGTGGTCTATCCAGGCGACATAACCCTCATATAATGGTGCCCACCACCTAGTTTCCCATACCTCCCCTGAGTTGGGTTCTAGTGGCTCTTCCTCTTCAGGCCCACCCGATGATACCCCTGAAGTACCCTCAGATGGCGCAACCCTTTCCTTACGCTGTGACCAGTGTCCATCCGTGAAACTCAGCATGCTAGTGCTATCACTGGGTACCGACCCTCGTCGGGAAATCTTCCCTCCACCCTCCGACCCATCATCCGAAGTTCCCCAGTCCAGGCTTCTAGTCCGTTCTTCGGTAGGACCCCGGGAATCCCCTGACATCCCCAGGCTAGAGGTTGACCCGAATGAACAGGTGACAGGGACAGGGGATTGAACTAGGGCCTTGGGGCAAACTTTGGGTATGGACGGGGTTGGGGGACGGGGCCGGACGGTAGGTACCGGCAGGGTCACGGCCTGCTCCTCCGCTATACCTGACTCATGTCCGCCACAAAGTTCGTTCTTTCCTTCGGCAGCCGAGCCTCTTGCTCTCCAGTTCAAGCTGCCACTCCGTCTGTCCGTAGGGGATCGACTCCCACTGCTCGACCGCAGAGGCGCAATCGCCTCCCACTCGACACCGCTCAGGTCATCCGGAACTGCCTCGGGAGACGCACGTGCTGCGACGCCATCTTGGGTTGGGTCCCCAATCGAGACCTCTTCCTCCACGAGGACATCCGGCAACACCCGTCTGCTGTGCGGTCCAGCCTGACCCTG
Source organism: Ascaphus truei (assembly GCF_040206685.1). Lineage (NCBI taxonomy): Eukaryota > Metazoa > Chordata > Amphibia > Anura > Ascaphidae > Ascaphus > Ascaphus truei. Next base: position 367,533,421 of record NC_134483.1, read on the forward strand.
GATCTGCTCTGCGTTCACCTCCACCCGCGGAATTTTTTGGTGAGCACGCGTTAACCTACTGCTCCGCATGGTCGGGGTGGATCGACCTCCTTCCGACCCGCTAGTCACCACGGCAGTGGGACTCTGGCGACCGGGTTGTCGCGGTATTGGAGACACTCGACTCCGTGTCTTCACACCACGAGGGATAGCATCTCGCCACGGAATACCACTAGTATGGTACTCCGCCAACAAGTCCTGTGCCTCTGCCAGCCTGGCACACTCCTCGTCCGAGGACTCTAATTTACAGTACGGGCGGGGTATTCCAGTAGGGGACCGTCGATGGGCTCCTTTCCGGTCACCTCTCCGATGGCTGATTTTCTCGGCCTTAAGAACTCGGCTTGATTCCGGCTCCGCGGGACCTGCACTCGCATTCCACAGTGCACCCGGAAGCTCCGCTGCCGACATCGGGGTAGGATCTCTCATCCCCACAGCTTGTACCGGCACAAACGTTGTCATAGGCCACATATATTGCAGTCCACAATGAGGGCATCGAGCCTCACTGCCCATGGCTCCGCCAGGCAGTCTACACTGCAGGCAGAGACAGACCACTGTCTCCACACCCTCTACGCAGATAATCAGGAAGCCTCCTGGAGCCGAGTAGGGGTGGGTCGATATCAAGGGACTCTGTTCCACCTTCTTCGCTTGCTCAGCCATGGTCACAAACGGAAGCACTCGTCCTAGCGGTCTGAATTGATCAATGGCTCTTCGCAACTGAAGTGCAGGGGATGGTAGTGCAATCCTTCCCCCCACTTCCTCCATCGGCATCGGTGGAACGGCAGACCACTCCCCCTGGTTGAAACTAGGGGGATGTCTCGCCGCTTTGTAGGCTGACCCAGCACTGGGGCGGAGTGAGTCATAGTCCATGAGGGCGCGGCTCCAGCTTTCGCGCCAAACTCCCCAACTGGGTGGAGTTTCCTCGTTGCTGCCAATCCTGGCCAACAATTAGCAAACTGCAAAGTTGCAAGACTTTCTGCAGCTGGCCCACGCGGTGTCCCGGGAACGCGGGAACCGCCATTTTGGTAAGTACTGTCCTTCTTCATATTTGAGGTAGCGTCTGGCTGTTTGTTTATTGGTGTGTAACAAAGTCCATTTCGTTCCTCCCATCTCGCAAGGCTGTCGTCCTCACTATTCTCGGGGGTATCTTCCCGAGAACATAAGCATGACAAACACGGCGTAGCCACGGCTTTCACGCCATTCCATAACAAACACACAAGAGTCTCTCCTGTAGCTTGTTCTCCTTCCTCATCCCGGCATCCTGGACCTTCTGCTCTTTGCAGATCCTCCATTCTGACGGTCGCTTCTTGCTCACTGTATACTGGATTATTGTACATGGAGCTCCGCTCTACGGGGCAGCTACCACATCCGTACAATAAACATGTCTTGTGCACCACCTTGTGTACCTAACATAGGTCTAACTCGTGTTTGCACTACCTCAGGCTAGGCTCACTCTCTCAGTGTCTGCTGTATCTCCTTCCTCCCAGTCTGTGCTCCCTTTGGTAAGTGATCTGGAATGGCTAGAGTACTCTGGGGCTTCCATGCAGTTCTTGGGCGTCTACCTCTCTTGGTCAGCCTAGTGCAGACACTCTCCAGGAGTCCTTACCTAGTTAACAGGCTATCCCTTCAGGCGTCCTACCCCTAGCGCGACCTCAAGGTGACTCGGACAGCTATAGCCCGTCTCCAGACCCACTAACTCCTCTCAGGTTCCCAGGGTGTCCCTGCGGTTCCATCCCAACGCAGCACAAAGTGGCAGCATACACTTTCCCTGTTTCCTAGCGTGTGCCTAGCAAAAGCCTGTCCTGTTTAATAGATATATATCTCTCAGCAGCGCCTCCAATTGTAACGGGTTTCCCCCCCCCCAATCTCACATTGGCCCGGGTACTCTAGCAACCAACCCCCATTACGTGTTTGTGTTTGGTGGTGCACCTGCAGGCAACAGGACTCCTGAGTCTCCCACTTGATTTTATTAGGGGATTTCCAGCAGGACAGGTAGCTGAGGTAGTGGGTGCAAGTTCAACTTACATCATGTGCAGCGCCTCTACCTCATCAGGATCTGTGCTTCCGCAGGGAGATGGTCCTGGTGAGGAACTCCTTCTTGGTGGTGCAATCCACTGCTGAGTAATTTCACACTCACTCAGTGGGGGTATCGTTAACAAGGTCATCTTTATTGTAGACGGTGATGTAGCAGACTGCCCCATGCAGCTGCCGGCTCTAGCCGCACATCTCTCCGTGCTGTCCCTTCGCCAGGTACGCCCTCCCAAATTGAAGTGGGATTCCCTCTTCTCCTAGGGAGATCCCCTCTGTGCCAGGTCCCTGGACACAGATTGGCTTGACAGGCCGATTGGTCAACCTAGATCGCTAGTTACTTCACTAGGGTCACAAAGTGTTCCTACAATCCCTTATGCAGGAAAGTACAAATTCCCAACAGCTTTCCACAGCTGCTAGAACACCCACTGTCACTAACTGTGTTGTGCCTTATATACTTCAGGAGGCAGGCGCATCCCTGATGTCACTATCCAGGGACTCAGAGCATACAGCCACTCCCCTCCATACATAGGGCACCTCACCATGGTGTGAGGGAAAACCTCCATAACTACTGCTGGCATACCTGTACTTACCAGGACTTACTGCCAACAGAGAGGAAAGTAATATACCATTATTATGCATGGCTATATATATATATATATATATATATATATATATATATATATATATATATATATATATATATATATATATATATATATATATATATATCTGTGTGTGTAACACAATTGTTTTTTACCAACATCAGCATTTTTTATTCAAAAATTAGTTTCTTGTACATAGCAAGAGCTTATTTATGCATTCAGTGACAGCAGTTGATGTATTTTGCCAATGGGCACTTACAGTATGTCAGAATATGTGATGTGTTGCTAATCTGTCAAGGGTAAATGCTAATATGAAAATAAAATGATATAATATTTTACCAATAAACTTTCACCCATGCAATATGACATTAAAGAACCAAGACAAAAAGAAATTGTAATGTCAAGTGTCACTAACTTTCCTGAGTTCAGTGACTTTTTTTTGTGAAGAGAATGAGAAACTGTTACTTGATAAACTGATTTTGGCATGAAGGAGATAAAAGCTTTTACATTTATCTGGGAAATGAACAAATGTCTAAAGGTTAAACCAATGATATTTCCCATACTCTATTTTATGTATCCTTGCTGCATCTTAAAATAAATGAAAAAGTGGGGGGGAAAATGTCATGGCAAAGGGTATTTTTTATTTTTTTTTCATCCCAGTAATGTATTTTCAGGCTACTTGGACTCTTAAGCGGTTTGTATATTATTATCATCTAAAATGTTTAGTTTACTGTACAGTATGTAGTTGTATCACCTACATATTCTAAGTTAGCTTTAGTCTTCTTGACTATGTGATTGTCATATAGTCAAGTTACACCTACTGTAATGTCGTGCTTGGTTATAATAATCAACTATATTTTTTGGTGTGGTCTATTCCAATATTGGCAGGTATCAGACTTCAGTAAATAGCACAATAATAAGTAATTTAGCTTTAAAAACTCATTAGCAAAATGGTTAAAATGTCCCTTATTATTGCTTTACCGCTGGTGATATTGCTTCACCGCCGGTGATATTGCTTTAAATAGGTTGATAAATAACATTTACATGATAAATGCCATTTGTTAATGAATCAACATTTAGTGAATTTTGCTTTAAGTGGAGTTCCATCTGTAGCATTTCTTTATGCACATTGCAGTAATAAATAATACATCTGTTTAATATGAATTCTAGATTTCTTCTGAAAAAGTTGAACATTAGGACCACAGCATTGATGTCCTCCATTCCTAAATAGGTGCATTTGGTAAAAAAGTAAACTTTGTTATCCCCCTTTTCTATTTCTTTTTTTGATAGCCTTTTTGCCTTTTAACCATACACACCCTCCCCTTTGGGGAAAAATGCCCTACCATTTCCACTCAAGCATGTTATAATTTCTGTACCTTTGCAAAAGTGCATCACAGCAAAATACGTTATTACACATGCACACACAGCATTAAATGAAGTGCACATATTGTACAGTAAATAGAATACAGTAGGTTTGTACCCCCCTCACAAAATTGTATATGCACACAATATATGGTACTACATAAGGGGAGCGTAAACTTTTGATCTACGCCCCCCTACTTGCTCCCCCTTGCTCTTGCACTCCCTTACCTTGTTGTTTGGCGTTGTTGTCAAATAACCCCATTGCCATGGACATGCATGACACTGCGGTGTCATTGCCATGGCGACGGGTCAAAGCAACTCTTCTGAATCCTGGAAAGTGAGTTGCAGAGTCTTCACGTGATCCCCTGGCATTTAATTTAAATGCCTCAGGGAAAAACGAGTGGCCTCTGCAACTGCCCGTGCCACCCAAAAAAATCCCGGGGTGGGCCCCCTACTTTGCGCACCATTGTACTACATACTTATAATACACTGATAGTACATGTATTTACTATGAACAGATTTTACTGGCCTCCCCCACGACCTACAGTCAGGATACTTACCTCTGATTTTAGCCATGCAGGTTACTATAGGTCAACACACCCCTTGAGTACAGCACCCAGAGGGTTACCTCAGTTCATCCTGACACTGATATGGGCATACAGATCCTTACATAGGAGCATAGCTGATTGCACATTACCACTACTGATATACATAGTGTATTTGTTTTATATGTCTATCAGTTGCTACTGGTCACACCTACCATTAAGTACTAGGATATAGTTTTTATCCTTGTGATCTGTAATCTCAGTACTTACCCGGACACACCTGGAGTATTCACCCACCACACAGGTCGGCATTAGGAACACTGTGTTGACATATTACCAGTGTTTTATTAAAATTATCTGGCACACATTATCAATTTGATCCGGAGCCAATATGGCTATCTTTATTTAGGATCAACCCACCTTCAGTACGTCGTTCTTTCATCAATTATTTTATATATGTTGTTATTAATAAAGATTATGTTTTTAATTCATTCACTAATCTCCAGAGTGTGAACCTGAGTGCTACATTGGGTTCTCTCTCTCCCATATCTACTATGAACAGATGTGTACAGATGTACTGTTTTCAGTACAGCAACAAGGTGCTAGATTACAGCCGCGTAAATACTTTTTTCACTATGACTCGTCTGCGTTTCGGCTGCAATCAGTCAGAATAATTATTTGTAGTATTTATTTAAGTAAATGCAGTGCAGTATGTGTCCAGCATATAGTGTACTGAATATCTTTCCATGTACCCATGCATACACTATCTACAATGACACAACACGTGTTTCTGTACAATGTAACAATGTCTCTAGAAATACTTCACCCAAAGACAAGTATGATGAAGAATGACTCAGCACTCCATTATAGTGTGCAAAAGCAAATAAGTTGCATTATTGATGCAAAAAAATTCAACGTTTCAGTCCAACTATCAGACATTCATCAGGGCAGTGCACAGTCAAGGGTGAGGGGATATATAAATTCATACAGCGAAGGAGAGGGTAGGGAACAGGGGAAGGTGGGATGCAAGGGTCTAGGACCTGGAAGTTAAAAATCAGTAAAAAAAGCCAGTGAAGCAGGGAGTCACAGGCCCTGCACCTACTGTACTATAGTTGCTGACCAATTAGAGCGTAAACAACTGTGGAATTGTGAAATCTACGTGTAGACTAGGCTCGATCTGTGTACACATAGTGAAGAAAACTAGCACGCACCGTGTTGCCCCCACCATGTTGCAGCATCTTTTAGTCCCAGAGTAAGGTTTGAAAAATTGTATTTCTCTACATGGGGTTTATTTACAGGGTTAAATTATGCACTAACTGTCCCACCGTCCCTTTAAGTCAAAACAAATCATAAACTAAATGCCTACTCCTCAAAGGAGACTAACTATAAATGCGCCTTCAGCAATTACTAACTGGATGGACAGCTAAGCTGGTTACCACACCAAAACAGGTACTATTATATCTAAACATTCACAGTCTCTGCACCCAGCAGTATTGTGTTTCTCTTATATGTTTATATTGGGGCTCCAGGTAGTTCCTTCTGGACCCTACGAGAGTTCAGAGAATCCCTCCACAGTAGTTCCAATGATATGATAGGACATCCCTGCTAAAGCACTGACTCACATCCTTCATTCTTCCCTCTGGGATTGCAGCCCAGGCAGTCCCAGCAGATTCCATGACCACCGTCCAGCGAGTCTAAGGAATTGTGCAAGCTTTCTTAGCTGGGGAGAATTTTCTCTCTTCCCTCTTCTCTGTGGAAAGCGGTCTCTCTCAGAATGGCATTTCTCTTTGTCTGCCTTACAGTAAAACACTTCCTTGTTCATTTAGCAGTTCATTCTGATTAGCTGCAGCTGAACTAGCTCCTCTAGGAAGATTAACTCCCTGTATGCTGGAAGGTCCCCTAGCTGCCCTATTCCAGTACTTAGAGACAGTGATTGTATCACATATTCCCCTCCCCAGCGCAACATTGTCATGTTGTGCGGAATGTACACCTTTCCTGTGCACCTACCTCTTCCATGAAGACACCCAATGTCCATTTTTCTATCTATTTTCCTCGTCTTACAATTGGGGCATTTTCTCTTTGGGTCAATTACTAGGCCTTCTGGGCCTGTAGAACAGTATTTTGCTACCTCTTTGTCTTGTGCTGGTTTGAGTTTAGCGTTGAAGCTCCGCTTTTGTTGTGTCCCTACTTACAAAAGTTCCTGTGCATCCTGCTGTCTGTTAGCTCTCTCTGCCAGGACTCTATTCCCTTCTGTGACCCTAACTTCGCTGGTTAGCTCATTGCGCTAACTCACCAGTGTTTGAGACTAGAGACCGGTCATCCACCACAAGTTCTGTGTTTGGTTCCACACCATTTATCTTCAGAATTTTAACTTGGGCGGGATTCTCATAACCCCAAGTGCACCCCATGATGCCTCTCTATTACAGTCGGTTGACTCATAGGCTTGCGCCTTTCTTTCTTGATTCCTTATCTTACTACGATGGGAGTATCGTTGGATAATCTGTGAGGTCTTTCTCAGTTTATGATCACGGATACTCTTCCATCCCATTCTCATCCGAGATTGCACCTTTATAGCAGCTGTCCTCATGGCAATGAATCCACTTTGAACCCCATGGGCATTGCAGTACAACTAGATTATTACTGCGCTACTCCATCAAAACTTGTTCACCCCATTTCATGCCTTGTGAAAAGTAGACAGTGGTACTGCAATGGTATTGTAGTCATGCTTACAGGGGCACACAACTTGCTCAGTTTGATAAAACTGTGCATCTTGTTTTTCAGTTGAGCGGTGTCCCCAGCTCTCACTATTCCCTTGTCTTCACGAGCATTTGTTTCTGTGGGATACAGACGCTTGGGCTGGGTGAATACCTTTTCCTGTAGTGGAGACATCTGTGCATTACTTTTCCATATACAGTAGCCACCTTCTGTTTTAACTCTACCACCATCTTTTCCAGGGACTGCTTTGGTGACGCAAATGTCTGTTTTAGGTTTTGCTGCAAGTTCAATTCAAAAGCGAGAAACTTCTGTTTCTTGAGTGCATCTTGCAGTTCTCTTCTTGGGGTTTCCTGCTGGGCAGCAGTATAGTCCAACATGTCCTCCAACTCAGCCTTCAGAGCCTCGAGCTTTTCGCCAAGGTCACGCTTTTGTTTCTTTGCCTTCTTGCAGACAGCACGCTCAGACTCCATGTCCTTCCTCAGGTCTTGAAGCTGTCCCTGTGCACTTCTTTTTCCATTCAGAGCAGCTGCCAGTTCAGCTTCTTTAGAGTTGATTCGCAATTCCACATCTCCTAGCAGATTCAGAGCAAGGCTTAAATCTGTTTCCTGTTCTCAATTTCTGACCTGTAGCTGCTGGTGCTCTTCCTGGACCTTGACCAGGTCCTGCTGCATCTGGTTCTTCTCACTGGCGTGTCATCCCGAAATTTGCTGGCATCAGCCGTCTCGGTCTCATAGCATAGTGTCAAGTCGGCCACCTGATGGATGGACACTTCCTCCCTCTCTTCCTTTTTGGTGAGCTGTATCTTGAGCTCAGCAATCTGAATTTTCAGCTCTGCAATTTGATCCGGCAAGTCTCCTCTCAGGGCCTTCGCTTCTTTCCGGTGCATACTCTGAGTTTGCATCAGCGCCTCCTTCAAATTTTGGAGCACTGCAGTTTTTGTCGCTAGGATCGCTGCTTCTTCTGTTTTAAACGTCTCTTTCTCCTTAGCGTACGGACTATTGGGAATGGAGCAGCCTCTCTATTGGGGATGGAGCAGCCTCTTTGTTTCTCCATGTCTTGCTCCATTTTCTGGATCTTCTCCCGTTCCTCTCTTACAGAGCTCCACCTACAGTGATGCTCGGGTAATGCTTGGTGTGGCCTTCAGCCCCTCATGTTTCTCTGCTGGGACACACTGGTACTCAGCCATTCCTGTAAGGCTTGTACTTGTTTAGTAGCCTGGATACTTGCTTCCTGTAGAACTCGCTGCTTCTCTTTGGCCTCTTGCAGACTCACACGCATCTCTTGCAGCCCTCTCTCTGCATTCTGCAGTGCTTCCCGCACTTCTATATTTTGTTGTTTCAGACTTGTATTTTCTCTTTTGCAGTCTCTAAATTAATCAGGATCTTTTACTCAGCATCCTTCAATTCAAAGACCTCTGTGCAGGGAGCGTGGACATCCTGGCCTGAATGTTCCACCTTTGTGCTGAGAGTCTGAACCTCTTGCAGAGCCTCCTTATATTTCTGTTTCAGGTTGCCAATCAGGTTATCAGCTTTGCTTTTCTTCCATGGCGGTCATCAGAGTGTTTGCCCTTTCCTATGTAAATTCATTCTTTACCTTGACCTCCGGAGGTGCTATTTCCTCAATTATTCATGTCTTTCCCTGTGTATCCTGTAAGCACAACCGGTCATACACAGTGGGATAGACTTTACATGCAGAATTTCTAATTTCACTTCAGTTTGGCGGCCATTTTAAATCCCTGCATTTATTTTCAAACCCATAGTTTCCACTACTCAGTGCCTTTTGGACTGCCCACATTCAACTCCACCAATTTTGATGCCCACACCATGTTGCAGCATGTTTTAGTCCCAGAATAAGGCCGTAAACATTGTATTTCTCTACGTGTGATTTATTTACAGGGTTAAATTATACACTAACTGGCCCACCGTCCCTTTAAGTCAAAACAAATCATAAAATAAATGCCTACTCCTCATATGAGACTTACTATACATGCAGCTTCAGCCCTTGCTAACTGGATGGACAGCTAAGATGGTTACCACCCCAAAACAGGTACAATTATATCTAAACATACAGTACACAGACTGCACACAGCAATGTAGTGTTTCTCTTATCTGTTTCTGTTGGGGCTCCAGGTAGTTCCTGCTAGACCAGGCCTGCACAACTCGTAAAGTGAGAGGGGCTGAACTGCTCCAAGGAAAAAAATTTTTGGCCGCACGGGTAAAATCATCATCATCATCTCTCCTCTAGCACCTCTCATCATCATCATCGTCATATCTCCCCCAGAACCCCTCACTATCAACCTTTACGATACTCCTCATCTATCTATCATACCCCCATCTCTCCCCCTCACCAACACAATACTCCCCCTCCACATCAAACACACAATAACCCCCTCCACATAAAACACACAATACCCCCTGCACCTCCCATCACTCTCCCCCCCTGCACCTCACACCACTCTCCCCCCTGCACCTCAAATCACTTTCCCCCCTGCACCTCACATAACTCTCCCATGCACCTCACATCAATCTCCCCCCCTGCACCTCAAATCACTTTCCCCCCCTGCACCTCATATCACTCTCCCCCCCTGCACCTCACATCACTTCCCCCCCTGCACCTCATATCACTCTCCCCCCTGCACCTCACATCACTGCCCCCCCTGCACCTAACATCACTCTCCCCCCTGCACGTCACAAGGAAAACAGAGTCAGGCCGTACGGGTAAAACAGCATTTATTATTCTAAATAACACATTTATTTACGATGTTTACTTGAAACAAAATTACATTTAAAATACTTTAATTCAAATTAACTAATTTCCTAATCATCAGCAGCCCCCCCCCAAGTCAGCATCCCCCCCCCAAGTCAGCATCCCATGTTAGCAGCCACCCCCCAAGTCAGCATCCCCCCCCAGAAGTCAGCATCCCATGTCAGCAGCAACCCCCCAAGTCAGCATCCCCCCCCAAGTCAGCATCCCATGTCAGAGCCCCCCAAGTCAGCACCCCCCCCCAAGTTAGCATCCCATGTCAGCAGCCAACCCCCAAGTCAGCATCCCCCCAAGTCAGCATCCCCCCAAGTCAGCATCCCATGTCAGCAGCCCCCCACATTCAGCAGCCCCCCCAAGTCAGCATCCCCCCCAGAAGTCAGCATCCCATGTCAGCAGCAACCCCTCAAGTCAGCATCCCCCCCCCAAGTCAGCATCCCATGTCAGAGCCCCCCCCAAATCAGCATCCCATGTCAGCAACCCCCCCCAAGTCAGCACCCCCCCCAAGTCAGCATCCCATGTCATCAGCCACTCCCCAAGTCAGCATCCCCCCCAAGTCAGCATCCCATGTCAGCAACCACCCCCCAAGTCAGCATCCCATGTCAGCAACCACCCCCCAAGTCAGCAGCCACCCCACAAGTCAGCATCCCCCCAAGTCAGCATCCCATGCCAGCAGCCCCCTCAAGTCAGCCCCCCCCCCAAGTCCCATGTTAGCAGCCCCCCCAAGTCAGCATCCCCCCCAATTCAGAATCCCATGTCAGAAGCCCCCCCCAAGTCAGCATCCCCCCCCAAGTCAGCATCCCATTTCAGCAGCCTCCCGCATGAATGAACTACCTCCCCTCCACCCCCCATGCCTACCTGATGATGTTAGCGGTGGTGGCGGTGGCAACAGAGTTGGCAGCGGTGGCATCAGCAACAGAGGAGAAGGTGGTGGGTGGTGGTGGCGGCGGCGGCGGCAACTAAAACTAATGGTGGCATTGTGAAGCGTGGGGGAATAGCACTCTAGCAGCAGACCCGGAAGTTCCGGGTCGCGCTACACTGCTGGAGCGTGCCCCCCTGCTGGAGCAGGCTGAGGGGGAAGGGGGGTTAGGGGGATTAGGAGAGAGCGCGCATTCACACCAGGGAAGGGGGGGTGTTGAAGGGCGACCATCGTGGGCCGCATGTTGTGCAGGCCTGTGCTAGACCCTCTGAGAGTTCAGAGAATCCGTCCTCTGTAGTTCCAATGCTATAGATAGGACATCCCTGCTTCAGCATGGTCCGCTTCCTTCATTCTTCCCTCTGGGACTCAAACCCAGGCAGTCCCAGCAGTCTCTGCGACCACCGTCCAGTGGGTCTAAGGAACTGTGCCAGCTTTCTTAGCTGGGGAGAGCGATCTCTCTCCCCCTCTTCTCTGGGGAAAGCGGTCTCTCTCAGAAAGGCAGCTCTCTGTGTCTGCCTTAAAACACTTCCTTGATCATTCAGCAGTTCATCCTGATTAGCTGCAGCTGAACTAGCTTCTCTAGGGAGATTAACTCCCTGTACGCTGGAAAGTCCCCTAGCTGCCCTATTCCAGCACCTAGAGACAGGGATTGTATCGATACATCATATCACTAAGGAAGGTTGGGGTAATACTGTAACCACAATTCTTAATAAAGGTATTTATATACATAAAATCCAGCAAATAATACCAGTGTTATGGAAGCAGTCCAGGCTCATCCAGGGTACAAGAGTCCATAAGAATCAAACAGATAGTAAGTCAGGATTCAATCTGATAAACTGTTGTGCTGTCTCAGTCACACTGCAGGGCCTTTTGTCCCATATTAAAGGCAGGAAACTTAGAGTTCATTGAACAGGGTTTATTTACGGATGGTCAGGATCCATGATCCGCGATGTGCTCGGCGCACCCGGTGCTTACCCCAACCCATGATCGGGCCCACCGCTCCTCCCGTCAACCGTGACACTTCTCTTCCTCCTCCTGTGACCAGCCGCCATGCTGTGGGAGTGCGCGCATCCCATGTGGAGATAAATAGGCTTCCCTCCAGTCCCGCCTCCAGACTCTGCTCACACGGGGATGTCATCGGCGCGCAGCACGCACACGTGGTTCGCGGTCAGCGCGCCCACGAGTCATGTCATCTGGAGTCATCAGGGATTCTTTCCACACCTGTCTCCTGCATCCAAACTACCAATCATGATCACAGGAACTGCTCCGATAGGAGGCAAAAGCGAAGCACAGCCGCAAGTAGAAAACGAAGGAAGGCTGGTGTAATGACTAAACAATCTTTATTCGCACAGTGTACTGACGGATCCGTTTTTGCTTCTGAGCGCCTGAGGGGTTAACTGTTGTTCACCCGTCCATACAGTACCAATCATGGTCAACCTTACTGACACACATCCTCTTGTCAGCAACCCCATTGGTTCCTCTCTCCTATATATGCTCAGACGGTCCACTAGCAAATTGGCTGAGCATAAACCTTCCTATGTGCGAAGTGTTCACTGCTACCAATGCCTCCACAGTCTTGTCTTGTACAGTTCCTAGCTTTTACGTTCCTGACCCCGGCTATTCTTTTGGACTCCGCTCTACTACGCTCCTTACCCCGGCTACCAATGACGATTCGCACCTCTCTAATCCCGACCTCGGCAAAGTACCACGATGATCCGCTCATCTCCAATCCAGAACCATGGCTAAGTACCTACAACGATACGCACATCTCCAACCCCCGACCACGGCAAGTACTTTTGACTATCCATACCTCTCCAACCCCGACCCGGCTACCTCGACCAATTTACACTCCAGACACGCCCACGCTGCTGTGATTTGGTGTTTTTTAATATCCCCACCTCGGCCTCGCGGTCACTCCTGGTTTGTGGTGAGCACTCCGTTACTAGGATTAACTCAGGATACAAAACAAACAAAAGACCTAGCTGCACTTTGGAGTTCTGACTAATAAATCTTAGTCCCTATCTAACAGTTGGAGAACTAATCTCTTTTTCCCCCTTAAAACCCTGTAGCTATGGATGGACTGCATCTACCACTGCAGTCTCTCACTGGGCTGTCAGTGTGTGTGCTCGGCTCTCAGCACAGCAGCAGCCCAGAAAGGGGTATGTGCTGCATTTAAAACTGCAGCCCTTTAATTAAGGCTCAGGTGAGGGGAAAGGGTACACATCCAAGAAGGTACTGGGTCCTATGTACCTCCCTTCAAATACCTTCTGACTGAACATTTCATACTATGTATACATTTACTATGTCTACAGGAAGTGCAGGATGGTTAGGAGATCATTGCAGATGTTAGTTAACCCACACAGTAGGTCCTGTAGCAGTGTGTAAATCCTTGCATTATTACCAAAGATTCCCGATCTGACATCTTCGCGATAGCGCCAACAGTCACTACCCATCCCTTACCCCCGCATTCTCTCACTTGCACATCACTCCAAAAAAAGGAAAGGAATCACATGGTGCATCCACCATTCAGATTGGTGCCTGTACCATATCATTACATCAAGATTGGTAGAGAAGTCATTCTCTGCCAAACTGATGCCTGGAAACATCGTAGGTACATTAACAAATAGTATTGATGGGTGAATCATTTGTCAGTCCCATGTGACATCACGGATAGGGCCTGTCACGTCTCATTTGACAGCAATAAGATGGCGAGTCAACATCTCCTGGACCTGGTGAAGAAAAGAAAGAAGATAAGAAGAAAAAAAAGAAGATTTACTCACTGGTGACTCCTCTTCAAGTAATTGAGGATCGTGGATTTCTGTGCATCATGCTTCAAGATATTTATCTTGTTGTTGCTGCAATAGGATGAGGAGGATGAAAGCCTTCAACGCAGCAAGGGTAAGATACACATTGATTTAATTTTATTTAATTGCATTTCTTTTTATGTTTCCCATTAATTGCCAATGTGGTTATCTCTGCCATTGAGGATATAGATAACAATAGTGACAATCAATCCATTTTTTGGCTAATATTTTATTTTATTATAATGTATTTTTTTTTTTTTTAGGTAGCCCATTGGTTGTCAATGTGGCTATCTGTGCCCCCTTTGAGGTCAAAGATAACCACACTTACAATCAATGTTTTATTTTGCTACTATTTATTTTAATGTATTGAAATTACATTTTTATATTATTGTTTAATTTTTTATTTATTTCAACACAAATGGGCAAAAGCACTAATAGCAATATTTGGCTACTTGTGCGTTTGCCCATTGGTATGTATGTGATGGGGTAATGGGGGTAGGGGATGGGCTAGTTGCCTCTGGGAGTGTGGGTGGGTGGCCTTCTGGGTGGGTAGCGGGGGAGTGGGGGTTAACCCCTTAATTACCATAGTGGTTAATAACCGCTACGGTGATTAAGGAGTTACAGGCCAGTATCTAGTTTTTTTATTTTACTGTTCGGGCCATGGAAGAGGACCATGAGGATGAAGATGAAGACAGCCTTCATCCTGACAGGGTTAAGTACAACTTGTATTTACTATATGTTGGCTGACTAATGTTTTATTTTTAATGTGCAAATGTGCTATTATCCAAATTTGGATAATAGGATTGTTTTCCCATTCCCATTACTTTGTGGTGTTGGGGGGGGGGGGGTTGTTGGGGTTAGACGGGGTGGGTAGTGGTTGCTAATGTGGCTATCTGTGGGCATACTATAGATAACCACAGTCACAACCACTGGATTAAATGAATAGCTTGTTTTTTTATATATTGTATAGTAATGCTACTGTATTGTTTCATTGAATGGGCAAAAGCGCTATTAGCCATTATTGGCTAATAGCACTTTTGCCCATTCCTTTATGGTGGTGCTCGTGGTGGTAGAGGATGTGGCTGAAGGGGGTACCCACGCTTAAACCCATTATCCCCTCACTTATCCTAGACCTAAAATGTAAAAATGCAGGATAAGTTTTACATTGTAATTACTGTGAAGATGAGGGAATCATAAGATTAAGAAAGCAAAATGTTCTAGTAAAAACACTACAGGAAATTTTTTACATAAGAAAATATAGTACTGTACTTTCCAATTAAATATATAGTATGGTGAATTGAAATGAGGGGTTTAAATGTACAGGTATGAATTTTTTTTTATGACAAAGTACAATATAGTGACTACAGATGTGTGAAACTGTCCAAAATGAATGTGGAAACGTTTAAGAGTTTTTCTCCCTGCAAAACATTTCACCAAACCTCAAAGGTCTAATGATGTCCTCAAATTAGTAAATGTAGCACTAAGTAAATGTAGTAATTGTATTACAATTGCAAATTAGCATATTAAATTAAATTGAAATACACATTGTGATAATCTGCGAACCCCTGTGAAGCAACTTTTCCACGCAATTTAAATGGGCCAATTTTGTATCGTTTATGACCTCATGTAAAAAGTTTGCACTTCCCTAAAAGTAACTTCACATAGTAAGATATTTAGTATATATAAGATGTGTTTTAAAGAAATCCTTTTTCCTGCAGTGAAGCGCGGATTTAGACAAACCTCTACTAGTAAAACAATTTACTTATCTCTTCAAATATTGATTACCTTGTGAAGGTATTATTTTCTGCAGGCATCCAAGTGTCACTTACAATAGAGAATCTGTTGTTTTCATACTGTACATAAAGCACATCAGTGTACCCGGTAGAATTATTTATTTGCTTGCTTTGTTAGAATTTTATGTTTAATGCCTGGAAACCCAGCTGCATTCTTTAACTGCAGTGTTAAATATACTGCAATAACATTTTCGAACCACTTGTTTCACAATATTTACATCCTAATTATTTACTTAAAATCCCTTCCTGCTATTTTATATTTCTGATTGTGCTTGCAGCTACTGTATGGCATTTTGATATTGGAGTCGATACACAGAAGAACATAGTAGTTGAAATCCGCACTCGTGCGGTCCCAATGTGTGGTTAGAAATCAACTGCTAGACTCTTGCTGCTGCCCGCTGGGAGAACACCATCTCCTATAATGTGAGCTCCCTTGCGGGAGCTAACAAAAAGATACAACAAAAGAGAGCGGGAGAGGTGCACTGAGAATCAGTATAAATTAATAATAAAAAGTCCCACATAGGGACTAAAAATACAATTCAAATACAATACTTGAGTACTGGATTGAGCACTTCTGCCCTAGAAGACAGTGACCTGGATAGTAGGATAGTAAATGTCATTATCTGTGCCCACGGCTTGATTCCTGGATCTCCCGGCTCGCTCCACCTACTACTTTTTAGATAGTTGTAAGTTAACATATTATTTTATTGTATTTTATTTTTCTGCATTGTGTTTTAATTGTATTGTTAGTCCCTATGTGGGATTTGTTATTATAATTTTATACTGCTTCTCAGTGCACCTCCCCCGCTCTCTTTTACTGTATCACTGTATCACAGAAGAACAGTATTAACAAGATACTTCTAGATTGATTTAATTTGAAAATCCATAATATGACCTTTAAAACTTCAGTAGAAAGGTACCAGCCAAAGTCAAAATACATCAGGCCCTTACAGTACATCATTAAAATGATTATCTGCATGCATACTTTCATAGTTATATAGTAGATGAGGTTGAAAAAAGACATATGTCCATCGACTTCACCCTAAGCTACATTTAGATGGCATACTTTATTCTATATAAGTATCGACAGTATATTGATCCAGGGGGGGGGGGGGGGGAAACAGTGAAATATCATTCAATGAGGTATTATAAGGGGAAAAAGAAATTCCTTCCTGACTCCAAATAATCAGATTTCTGCCTGGATCAACATGCTTCCCTTGTTTACTTACTTGATATATACCTGTACTGTATACCTTTCCTTTCTAAAAAGTAATCTTCCATCAAAAGTCCATCTTTTTTTTTTAAAGTATCTACTGTACTGTACAGTATCGACGATCACATTATCCATAGTTAATGAATACCACATTTTCACACCCTTAATGTAAAGAACCATTTTCTTTTAAATCTCCTTTCCTTTAACCTTAAGGGAATCCCTGTGTAGTTTGTACTGCACTTAGAATGAATAGTTCTTAGGAAAGCTACTCACAGATGCAGCGGCCATTATTTTAAGAAATCACAGCGCCGTTTTCGTGTGTGCTACTGTACTGCACGCGGAATGAACGCGGCCAATCGCACTTTTTCTAGTTGCAAATTTAATTTTTTTTGGAATGGTTGCCCAAAATGGTATATCATATTCAAGCGGTGGTACTACTAATGCTTTATAGAGTGGTATAATTATGCTTACTTCCCTTCCATCCATACCCCATTTTACGCAAGACAAGATATTATTTGCCTTTGCAGCTGCTGCCTGACATTGGGTACTATTGCAATTACTATTACTATGCAAGCACTCTTAAATCCGTCTCCATCAAGGATTGACCAAATGTTCCCCTATTTAATTTGTAAACTTTTTTCCCAAATTAATAACCTTACATTTATCTGTATTTGTGAGGATGAGGGGATCACGGCGCTCACAGCGCAACCCCTCCTCACCTCTGAATGCCCCCGCTGCCGTGAGACGGCTTCCTCTCCTCATTCAATTCTCCTCACCCGACCTGCTCCCGCTGTGCGGGGTCGCCCCCCTCATCCCCGGCAGGCCAGGGCTGTCCCGTGGCCTCTCAGGGCTTTGACGGTTCCCTCTGGTCCCGGACGCGCGCTCTCCGACTTTACAGAGCGTGCCGCCGGGCAAGGATAATTTATTCACTGCACTAGCAGTGAAACCACGCCCCCAATTCTCACAAAGGCTGCCACTTAACCCTAAAGCTCCCCACCTGGCTGCATACCATAGTTACATAGTTACATAGTAGATGAGGTTGAAAAAAGACTTCCGTCCATCAAGTTCAACCTATGCTAAATTTAGACAACAGATACTTTATCCTATATCTATACTTATTGATCCAGAGGAAGGCAAACAAAAAACCCCATTAAGGGGAAAAATTAATTCCTTCCTGACTCCAAGAATTGGCAATCGGATTAATCCCTGGATCAACATCCTTCCCATGTATACTTATTTGGTATATCCCTGTATACCTTTCCCATCTAAAAAGATGTCCAACCTTTTTTTGAACAAATCTATTGTGTCTGCCATCACAGTCTCCATGGGTAATGAATTCCACATTTTAACTGCCCTTACTGTAAAGAACCCTTTCCTTTGTTGCTGGTGAAATGTCCTTTCCTCCAACCTTAAGGGATGGCCCGAGTCCTTTTTACTGCCCGTGGGATAAATAGTTCTTTTGAAAGCTCCTTGTATTGTCCCTAAATATATTTGTATAAAGTCATCATATCCTCTCTTAGACGCCTCTTTTCTAATGTAAATAAATCTAATTTAGCTAACCTCTCCTCATAAGTTAGAATGTCCATCCCCTTTATTAATTTGGTGGCTCTTCTCTGCACTCTCTCTAGTTCCATATTGTCTTTTCTTAGGATTGGTGCCCAAAATTGTACTCCATATTCAAGGTGTGGCCTTACTAATGCTTTGTAAAGGGGCATAATTATGTTTACTTCCCTTCCATCCATTGCCCTTTTGATGCAAGATAAGATCTTGTTTGCCTTTGCAGCTACTGCAATACATTGGGCACTATTGCTAAGCCTGCTATCTACAAGCACTCCTAAATCCTTCTCCATCAAGGATTCCCCCAATATATCTCCATTTAATTTGTAATTCGCCTTTTTATTCTTGTATCCCAAATGCATAACCTTACATTTATCTGTATTAAACCTCATCTGCCATTTACTTGCCCACGTTTCCAGTCTCTCCAAGTCCTTCTGAATAGAAATTACATCCTGCTCTGATTCTACTACCTTACACAATTTAGTGTCATCAGCAAAGATGGAGACTTTGCTCTCGATCCCAACCTCAAGGTCATTAATAAACAAGTTAAAAAGCAGGGGTCCAGTACCAATCCCTGAGGTACTCCACTGACGACTTTAGCCCAACCTGAAAAAGTTCCATTTATGACAACCCTCTGTTGTCTGTCCTTTAACCAGTTTTCAATTCAGGTGCATATATTATTACTGAGTCCAACTTTCTTTATTTTATACACCAACCTCTTGTGTGAAACCGTATCAAAAGCCTTTGCAAAATCTAAGTAGACCACATCAATGGCATTACCCTGGTCTAGATTCCTACTTACCTCCTCAAAGAAACAAATAAGGTTAGTTTGGCAAGATCTATCCTTCATAAATCCATGCTGACTATTACTAATAATTTTATTTTCCATTAGGTATTCCTGAATATTATCCTGTATTAAAACTTCAAGTAGTTTCCCTACTATTGAAGTCAGGCTTACAGGTCTGTAATTTCCAGGTTGTGATCTAGCTCCCTTATTAAATATAGGCACCACATCTTTTTACGCCAATCTTGTGGTACTGAGCCTGTGGAAATGGAGTCCTTGAATATTAAATATAATGGTTTTGCTATTACTAAGCTTAACTCCTTGAGAACTCTTGGATGTATGCCATCGGGGCCAGGTGCCTTTTTAACTTTAATTTTTTCAAGTCGCTTATGAATTTCTTCCTCAGTTAACCAATTGTTCATTAATATGGAGGTTGTGGCTTCCTCCTGAGGCACTACTATTGAACTTGATTCTTCCCTGGTAAACACAGAGGCAAAGAATTTGTTTAATACTTCAGCTTTTTCCTTATCTTCAATAATCTGCCTACCCATCTCACACTGAAAGGGTCCTATATTTTTTTTTCTCATTTTTTTGTTATTAAGGTACTTAAAGAATTTTTTAGGGTTGACCTTACTTTCTATTGCAATCCTTTTTTCATTATCCATTTTTGCTAATTTGATTGCCCTTTTGCAATTGTTGTTACATTCCTTATCATTCTGATACGATGTCTCTGTCCCTTCTGACTTAAAGAATCTAAACACCTTCCTCTTCTTGTCCATTTCCTCCCCTACCTGTTTATTTAGCCACATTGGTTTTGACTTATTTCTTTTATACTTATTACCCAAGGGTATACACTGACAAGTGTGCTTTTCTAACAATGTTTTAAAGTCTGCCCATTTATCTTCTACATTTTTTCCCTACAAAAACATCATCCCATTGTATTACTACTAGATTAGACCTCAGTTTATTAAAATCTGCCTTTCCAAAGTTGAAGGTCTTTGTTGAACCCAAGTAATCTGTTTTTTGATAATTTATTTCAAATGAGACCATGTTATGATCACTGTTACCCAAATATTCCAGGACTTGAATATTTGTTATTACTTCAACATTGTTTGATTTGACCAAATCCAGAACTGCCCCTCTCCTGGTTGGTTCCTCAATAATTTAGGTCATATAATTGTCTTTAAGCACCCCCAAAAACCTGTTCCCTTTTGTTGTAACGCTAATCTCATTGCCCCAGTCTTTGTCTGGATAATTAAAATCCCCCATTATGCAAACATGACCCAGTTTTGATGCCTTCTCCATTTGCAAAAGAATTTTAGCTTCCTCAATCTCACAGATATTTTGTAGTTTATAGCATATTCCCACAGACATTTTCTTTATACTTTTATAAGTATAGGGACATCATCCCTTATAATAGGTTTTAGATCCGGTTTAACATATAAACATACTCCACCTCCCCTTCTATTTGTTCGATCCTTCTGAAAAAGAGAATAACCCTGTAAATTAACTGTCCAGTCATGAGTTTCATCCCACCATGTTTCAGTAATGCCTATGATATCATACTGCTCCCTTGCAGCTATTAATTCAAGCTCCCCCATTTTATCTGTCAGGCTTCTTGCATTAGCAAGCATGCATTTCAGTTTTTTTTCAGCCTGTACTATTATCTTATCTGCTCCTTCCTTTCTGCGCCCACTTTGTTTAGTCTTTAGAAGTTTTCTAGTATTATCTGTATTTACTATGGGTGTCTCACTGCTTGTCAAACTTGCACTTGCCCCCATTCTACCTCCATACCATCTTGTATCCTCATCTATTCCATTTAGTTCATTATCTGTTTAATTCCCCTCCCCCCTCCATCCTAGTTTAAAATCTCCTCCAACCTTTTTAGCATTCTCCCCCCTAGCACAGAAGATCCCTCTTCATTGAGGTGCAATCCACCCCTAGAATATAGATGGCACCTCTCAGAAAAGGAGTCCCAGTGCTCTAAAGATTCCAAACCCCTCCTTCCTGCACCACTTTCTTGGCCATGCATTAACCTCCCTGATCTGACTGTCTCCCTGTGGTAGCGCATGGCAAGGGAGGTCCTTGCCTTAAGCTTATGGCCTAGATCCCTGTAATCATTTTTTAGGACCCTCCATCTTTCTCTAACTTTGTCATTGGTGCCAACGTGTACCAAGACCGCCGGGTCAATCCTAGCCCCAACAATCTGTCTACCCGATCCGCAATGTGCCGAACCCGAGCACCCGGGAGACAACAAACTGTTCGGTTCATGCGGTCCTGGCAAAAGATTGCCCTATCTACCTTCCTAATAAATGAGTCCCCTACCACCACAATCTTCTTTGTATCTGAGCATCCTGAGTCCCCTCTGTGCTGGAGGAACTATTCCCCTGGCTGCTAGAGGAATTAGTCTCCCCTAGCCTTGCCATTTCTGCCCCAACATTCTCAATATCTTCACTCAACATGGCAAATCTATTGGGATGTGTCAGCTTAGAAACGACCTGCCTCTCCCTATTGCCCCTGCTTCCCCTTCTAACTGTCACCCAGCTACCTACCTGCTCCTCACTAACAGCATCCATGCTACCTACCTGCTCCTCACTAACAGCGCCACCATCTGCACCACTAGTCGAAAGCAAGGGCCTGCTCAGTGAGCTCTAATTCCCTTTCAAGATTGCCAATGTCCCTCAATATTGCAAGTTGCCTCTTAAGATCAGCAATCTCTGACTCTAAAGAGACCACCTGCTCACACTTTTCACAGCGGTATGCTCCTTGGAACAGCTGCTCCAAGTGCACATACATGTGGCAAGATGTGCATTGAGTGGCATTTTCAATCCTGCTCATTCTAGCAACTATGAAGTTTAGACGTACTAACAGTAAACTGTACTTCAATAACTATACCTTGTTTAACCGCTTCCTTGTTCAACCTTGTTCAAATCATAGGAACCAATCCAGGACAGCTCATGTTCCTCCAGGACTGCCTCCGTTCCCTATTGGTCAGCCGCAATATATAGTACCTGTCTTGCCTCTCTCACATTGCTCGACATAGTCTCTGCTTACGACGTCTATTCAGGCTCTCCCTTTGCTCTTCGTTTATTCAGGTTGCGACCCCGCTTGGCGGACGTTCCTCTCTGACTCTGGACCCCAGCTCCCTCTTGACCTTGCAGCTTCTCTCTTCCCTCGACCACAGCTTGGACCTCGACATCCCGGATCTCTTTCTCCCTGACCTTGGCTAACGGCAACGACTTTGTCCCTTCTGTACCGGTACCGGTAAGTATTGCTACACCTATTCACATCTTGCCTGGCAACGCCAAAACACCATACTCCAGACACGCTCCTTCTGCTGCGTTTGCGTGCACATATACATCCCCACCTCAGTATAAGGGACGAGTCTGGTCTGCGGGCAGCACCGACGTAACAGTATTAAATTGTATCTGTTATTTACCTGCTGAAATTTGCAGTCTGCCCAAGTACTTCTTGAGAGAAATGACATCCTGCTTTGATTTTACTAATTGCACAACTTAATGTCATCATAAAAAGATGGAGACTTTGCTATCTATAACAACCTCAAGGTCATTAAATAAGTAAAAAAAAACAGTGGCCCCCGTTCCAAACCTTAATAATACCAATAACAACTGTATTTCATATAGCACTCTTCTCCCAAAGGGACTCAAAGCACTTCACAAATACAGAATAGTATGTGGTACACAGCAAAAACAGTAGGACTTTTACACACAGTCCCTGCCCAGATGATCTTACAATCTATGTTTTTGGTGCCTTGAGCTACTCCATTCACAACTTAAGCCCAACCTGAAAAGGTTCAATTCATGACAGTTTTCTGTTATCTATACTTTAACCAGTATAAATAGGTGCAAATATTTTTTTACCGTGAAAAATTAATTTTATTTTGTACACTAACCTCTTGTGTTTCAAAGTATCAAAAGCCTTTGCAAAATGTAGGTATACCACCTCAACTACATTACCATGGCCTAAATGTCTACATATCTCAAAGAGAAAATAATACGTTTAGTTTGGTATGACATCCTTCTTAAATCCATGCTCACTATTACTAATAATTGTGTTATCATTTAGTTATTCCTAAATATTATCCCGTACTAAACCTTCAAGTAGCTTCCCCACTATTAATGTCAGGTTCACAGGTCTATAGTTCCCCTGGCTGTGATCTAATTCAATTTTTAAGTATAGGCACCACATCTGCTTTGCACCATTTTTGTGATACTGAGCATGTGGAAGTGGAATAATTGAATATTAAATATAACGGTTTGGTTATTACTGATCTTAGCTTTTTAAGCACCCTTGGCTGCATGCTATCAGTGCAAAGTGTTTAATTTATTTTAATTTTATCAAGCCACCTTTGCACTTCTTCTTCAGTGAAGCAATTGTTTGTTAATATAGAGGTTGTGGCGTCCTCCTGTTGCAATATTTTTTGCAATTGACTCCTCCTTGGTAAACACAGAGGCATATCATGTATTTATTATGTCTTCTTTTAATAGGGTTGAGCTTACTTTCTATTGCAATCTTTTGTTATTACTAATCTGATTGCCCTTTTGAAACGTTGTAAAATAAACCACGGAAGAGTTTGTTAAGGCATAAAATATACTGTATGGACTGTTACTGGCTCTACCACGAGACTGTGCATAGAAGACCAATGCACTTAAATTCAAAGACAAGCATGTGCATAGGCAGGAGGGGGCATTGTACTTTAAGCATTTATTTCTTCTTGATTATTAATATGAAACAATGTCACAATTATTTAACATAATTAAACTATTCAAGAGAGACAAAAGAAGAATATGTCAATTGAAGTCTGTTTTTTTATCTCTAAGTTCTAATTTACACTTCTAAAATTTTCAACTTTTTTTCTACTAACTTCTGTTACTTGTATGTTATATTCAAACATAGGCAACACGATTCAGTGTAATATTTTGCACATGTTTCTATATTAATCACAGAGACATATCCATTATTATACTTTTATACTATGAGAGTTTCATTTAAATTAAAACTGCAAATACTGAAACAGAAATAGTGTGATTCTTGTGTAATATTTACATGTTTTGAGTTACGTGATTTTGCATTTGGTCACAATACTGACACAACCTACCTACACTATCTACTGCATAGACAAACACTGTACACGGTACCCTGCCCCACACCATCATGCTTCTAAGGTCCGGGACGTAGCTGTGGTCTTAAGCACACAAAAACACAAACTGTAAAATAACAGTGACAAAAGTCCCTATTGTTTTTTCAACCTTTCGTTCATGTGAAGGCACTTCTGCCCTCAAAGACTCGCATGTGCATTAAATAAAGTTCTAATTTACACCACAAATATATTCAACTATTTTCTACTAACTTCTGTTACTTGCATTGTAAATATTTTCTACTTTAAAACTATACTAATCAGAGTAAGCACATAGAGACATCAAAACAATACATATTTGTTCATTTAAATAACAGTTTAAATTAAGAGAGTTTCAATGAAATTAACTAAAGGCTAAAAACATGCGTAGTGCTAAAGACCAAAAATACAGAACACAACAATATTGTATATTAAGTGGAGGCTGTTATGAACGAACCCTTGAGACATATAAATCACCATGGGACAGGTACTTGGTGTAGCATTTCATTTACTGTAAGTAAACAACCACTTGTATATTGAAGTGAAGGTATGATGCATAATCAGTCCAGAAACCGTAGCATGTGAATTCACCCTGAATAGTATCTTAAGTCCACAAATACAGGAGGATACATGTAGCAAGCAAACTCACTGGTACTGTATGTTGCAGCATCCACACATAGATCCCAGGCTCCAGGCATTCCAGGTGTGCCTCCGTGATGAAGATTCATAGAAGAACAATGGTGACAGTAACAGAGAACCACTGAGAAGGCGTCCAAACTTTGCTTAAAAAAAATTAGAAAAATTAAAGTGAGTATTCCACAAAAATGAAATTATTTATTGGTCATAGAACAAACAAATGGAATAAGCATCACCCTACCAACGCATTTCAAACTGTGGTAAACAGTACGTGGGTCGCACTTCTCAAGCTCTTAAAGTGAGAATCATGGAGAATGTGCGACTCGTCTTAAAGGGGGACTCAAGGGGTTATAGATGTGTTTTCGTTTTCAGGGATTGAGCAAGTATTATCATCTTTTAGGGGTGGCAACATAATTAATGTGTTAGATCATCGTGAGTTGTTTTTGATATTCACTATAAAGACTAGAGTCCCATTTGGTCTAAATTCAGACTGGGACATTGGTCCTTTCAATGAGAATTAGGTTATCATACTAAACGATATATGACAATTTATGGAATCTGTATAAATATCAAATGCAAAATAATCCATGAGTTTCAACATATTTAATGAAGCATTACAGTATCTGTTGTTACTTACTCAATTCTCTCTCTTGTTTGATTTTTGCCTTTAGCATAAACATAAACCATACAGATTTCAAAGGACATTTCAGAATTTATTATTGTAATTTTTTTCTAATTATTACCAATTATGAAATGTACAGGCATACCCCACATTAACATACGCAATGGGTCCAGAGCATGTATGTAAAGCGAAAATGTACTTAAAGTGAAGCACTACCTTTTTTCCACTTATCGATGCATGTACTGTACTGCAATCGTCATATACGTGCATAACTGATGTAAATAACACATTTGTAACAGGCTCTATAGTGTCCCCACTTGTGCACAGCTTCGGTACAGGTATGGAGCCAGTATTGCTGTTCAGGACATGCGGACAGGCGCATGCGCGAGTTGCCATTTGCCTATTGGCCGATATGTCCTTACTCGCGAGTGTACTTAAAGTGAGTGTCCTTAAACCGGGGTATGCCTGTATTACACAAACCATTTAAAGTTACAACTAGTGTGAACACTATAGTGATGGTTTTAATCTTTTAATTTAACTGTTTGTCAGTTTGTATATTTTTTTGAATAAAGTTTTATTATGTTTATTTTATCAGGACGCAACGTGCATGCTCATGTGACTGGGGCCTCGTCTGGTGCGCATGCGCCATTGCGCATTGTGCCGTTCCCCTGCTCTGTGGGCATTCTTCCCATGTATCATGGTGAGCGTGCCAGGAGTTAATTACTGAGTGAGCTCAAACCTCCTTTGCTGCCGCTCACTGTTACATGGGCTTTCATTGACTGGGGCAGGGCTAGTGTGCACAGTGCGAGTGCATGTGCACGTCATGATGACTCTCAGGGCTTCGATTGGTAAGCATGCGCGTCTGTGGATTGGGCCGTTCCCTTGCTTTGTGGGCACTCTCCTCATGCCTACAGTAAGCGTGCCAGGAGTTAGTTATTGCGCAAGTGCGAACCTCTTAGGTTGATGCTTGCTGTCTCATTGGTTAAGATTGACCTAGGCGGGGCTAGGGTGCACCGTGCAGGGTCGCGCACGTGCGTCATGATGACGCATCAGGTGTTCATGGGCGTGCTATCTGTTGGATCCCAGGCAAGGCTTATGATTGGGATGATATTTTATTATTTACTTTTAGAGTAACAGAGCAGATGGCACACAAATACAGATGAGGATAGGTGCTAGTCCCATATGAATAAATATAATCAAAGGCTCCTTACCAGGCAGACCAGAGAGTCCAAGGAATCCAGAGTAGGCACAGCAAGGAAGAGATAGCACACTTGTTAGCAAAAAGAATTGTATTAGAATAGCAGGCACATACACCAACGTTTCGGTCCTAGGAACAGGACCTTTATCAAGGGAGTGCTCAACACAGATAAACCATCACCACCTATATATACCCATAACTAACTACCTTAATTAAAACCACAACTGCACACACCTGTGTGACTGCAGCCATCCCCGGTGAGGAACCGATGACGTCATCACCTCGCGTCTATCACATGTGCTGACTGCAGTGAGGAGCATCATGGGTAACTAGGGAGCCTAAGGAAACACCCCCTCAGCCAAAAAAAACGGGCTCTACTGCGCATGTGTGGCGCTCAAGTCCCAGATTGCCTCGCAATGACAGGCAACAGGAAGGAGAGGGGAGGAGGGAAGAGGGAGGAGGGAGGGGGGCCAGAGTGCTCCGTGACAGCAGCTAGAGAGTGCATGGAGATAGAGGCAGCAGCCAGAAAAGCATGTAAACAATAAAGATGCATAGAAAACCACCAAAGTGCAAACATCACGGCTGGGCAAAGGGACAGCAGGGAGAAGGGGAAAGGGGGAGTGTATAGGGGGGGGGAGATGGGGGAAAGGGAGGGGAGGTAGGTGGGAAGCAGGGATAGGAAGACATGGTAAAAATTAGAATGACAAAGAAGAATGTGGGGCAAAACCGTGCAGGTCCATAATGAGGACAGTGCCAAAAGAGGAGCATGCCAAAAATCAGAGAAAATCAGAAAAAGGAGAAAGAGGAAAAGAAGGAGAGAAACATCCAACACCATGATCACAAAAGGGGGGGACACTAGAAAATGGCATACTGAAATAATGACATTCTTAAATAAAACATCCAAGTCTGAAGTTCTCGTTAAGGCCAAACGGTGACATAGTTTTAAGGTCGTGGATCATTTTAGCCTCCAATTGCAGCAAAAGTCTATTGCAATCACCTCCTCGAGATGAAGTGTCAGCTTGTAAGAATGGCATACACCTTAAAGTCGACAGACTGTGTTTTTCCTGTTTGAAATGTCTTGCCACCGGGAGCAGTTTGTAATCCTCCACTGTGTTCGAGTCCAATAGTGCTTTCCTAATAGTAGAACTATGAACGGCCATGCGTTCTTTCAACATACGGCTAGTTTTGCCTATGTAGTAAAGCCCACACGGACATCTGATGAAATACACGACGAATCTTGTCTCACAATTCATGGGTGTTTTAATGTGTATTGATTTTCCAGTGTGTGGATGGGCATAAGATTGGCCAATCTGTAAAACGCCACAGTTAATACATCAATGACATTTATATACACCAGGTTTTTTATGTAGCCATGTTGTTATAGGTGCATATTTGTTCGATGGATCAGCCTCCACGAGAAAGTCCCTCAGGTTTCTACCCCGACGATAGCACATCCTAGGTGGTACCTGACAAATATAACCTATTTTGGGGTCATTGCTCAGGATGTTCCAGTTCTTTCTAATACTCCGTTTGATCATATTAGAAGCGGTAGTAAAAGTACTGCTGATGTTGATGCGGCTGGTCTTAATTCCAGCAATGTGCGGTGAGAGGAGAGAATTTCTGTCCATGCCCCTAGCTTTCGTGAGGGCCATATCAATTTCAGATCTAGGATATCCCCTATCAAGAAATCTATTGGCCATTTGGCATAAAGCACCCTCTACCAGATCTGGATCGCTAGTGACGCGCTTAACCCTCAGCATCTGTGAATAGGGAAGACCCCGTTTGAGAGACTCAGGGTGATGGCTCGTTGCACAGAGCAGAGTGTTTTTATCTGTAGGTTTCTGAAAGATTTCTGTTGCAGGTAATCCACCATTCTTATATACCACGGTGTCAAGAAAAGAAATTCTATCCATACTATAATTCGCCATGAACCGTATGGTAGATGGAATCATGTTTAGGTACGAAATGAATTGTGCTAGTTCATCCTCACTGCCTCCCCATATCAAAAAAATATCGTCAATGTAGCGGGTATAGTGGACAATGTGATCAGCAAAAGGTGCATCATTCAAAATATGTAGTTGTTCGTAACTGTCCATGAACAGGTTAGCATAAGCAGGTGCTATGTTGGAACCCATGGCTGTCCCTGTAAGTTGGAGGTAAAAGTCACGTTCAAACCTGAAAAAGTTTTTATGAAGAATAACTTCAATCAGCAATAGGATGAATTCGGTAGGTGGACCATCATATTCCAGATAATTGGAAAGATGTTCCCGGATTGCTTCCAGTCCCTCACCATGTGGAATATTGGTGTAAAGACTGGAGACATCCAGCGTCACCAATAACATGTTAGTGATGTCAAAGGTGATGGTGCCCAGTTTGTTAATAAAGGCCGTCGTGTCCTTGACAAATGATGCCATATTAATGACCATTGGTTGTAGCAAAAAGTCAACAAATTGGGAGAGTGGGTGGCAAAGGGAACCTCTTGCAGCAATAATAGGTCTGCCTGGCGGATTTATAATGGACTAGTGCACTTTAGGTAGCACATATATCACTGGAATCAAGGGGTGGTCCTGAAATAGAAAAGAGCCAGTTTCCTCAGAGATCCACGAGTTGTTAACACCAAGCCTGATGATGGAGTCTATTTCTGTCTTATAGCCTGGAGTGGGATCCTACTGCAGTTTTTTGTAGTAATTAGTGTCCATCAGTTGCCTCTCGATCTCTGCCCTGTAGTCACCATAGTTCATGACAACAATGCCACCGCCCTTGTCGATAATGTCATCATTAGACTTCAAAGACTTGATAGCGTCTCTTTCTGTAGCTCTCAGGTTTGAAAATCTTTTCTTGTGAGTCTTGATTTGTTTCCTAGTATCTTTGTCCAAAAGCCCCATAAAGGTAGCAATGCTGTGGTTAGCTACCGTAGGATCAAAGGTGCTCTTGGATTTGAATTTATTACCAGTGCACAGTGTCTGCTCAATACTCGAATGAAAGAAGTCTTTGAGACGCAGTTGTCGGTCAAGTTTGTACATATCAACTTCCCATAGGAAGGGATCTTGGGAGGTAGTGGGGACAAATGAAAGTCCCTTCTGCAGTACACTTGTCTCTGCAGTTGACAGTTGATGGTTTGAAAGATTGAAGATCACCTCATCCTTGTCTTTGGGCACCATCTCCCCTTCTTGGCTTCTTTTTCCAGGTACCTTACGCTTCCTACCGCCTCGCCGGATCCACCTAGGATGTGCTATCGTCGGGGTAGAAACCTGAGGGACTTTCTCGTGCAGGCTGATCCATCGAACAAATATGCACCTATAACAACATGGCTACATAAAAAACCTGGTGTATATAAATGTCATGGATGTATTAACTGTGGCTTTTTACAGATTGGCCAATCTTATGCCCATCCACACACTGGAAAATCAATACACATTAAAACACCCATGAATTGTGAGACAAGATTCATCGTGTATTTCATCAGATGTCCGTGTGGGCTTTACTACATAGGCAAAACTAGCCGTATGTTGAAAGAACGCATGGCCGTTCATAGTTCTACTATTAGGAAAGCACTGTTGGACTCGAACACAGTGGAGGATTACAAACTGCTCCCGGTGGCAAGACATTTCAAACAGGAAAAACACAGTCTGTCAATTTTAAGGTGTATGCCCATCTTACAAGCTGACACTTCATCTCGAGGAGGGGATCGCAATAGACTTTTGCTGCAATTGGAGGCTAAAATGATCCACGACCTTAAAACTATGTCACCATTTGGCCTTAACGAGGACTTCAGACTTGGATGTTTTATTTAAGAATGTCATTATTTCAGTATGCCATTTTCTAGTGTCCCCCCCTTTTGTGATCATGGTGTTGGATGTTTCTCTCCTTCTTTTCCTCTTTCTCCTTTTTCTGACTTTCTCTGATTTTTGGCATTCTCCTCTTTTGGCACTGTCCTCATTATGGACCTGCACGGTTTTGCCCCACATTCTTCTTTGTCATTTTACTTTTTACCATGTCTTCCTATCCCTGCTTCCCACCTACCTCCCCTCCCTTTCCCACTCTCCTTCCCCCCCCTATACACTCCCCCTTTCCCCCTCTCCCTGCTGTCCCTTTGCCCAGCCGTGATGTTTGCACTTTGGTGGTGATCTATGCATCTTTATTGTTTACATGCTATTCTGGCTGCTGCCTCTATCTCCATGCGCTCTCTAGCTGCTGTCACGGAGCACTCTAGGCCCCCCTCCCTCCTCCCTCCTCCCCTCTCCTTCCTGTTGCCTGTCATTGCGAGGCAATCTGGGACTTGAGCGCCACACATGCGCAGTAGAGCCCGTTTTTTTGGCTGAGGGGGTGTTTCCTTAGGTTCCCTAGTTACCCATGATGCTCCTCACTGCAGTCATCACATGTGATAGACGCGAGGTGATGACGTCATCGTTTCCTCGCCGGAGATGGCTGCAGTCACACAGGTGTGTGCAGTTGTGGTTTTAATTAAGGTAGCTAGTTATGGGTATATATACAGTAGGTGGTGATGGTTTATCTGTGTTGAGCACTCCCTTGATAAAGGTCCTGTTCCTAGGACCGAAACGTTGTTGTATGTGCTGCTATTCTAATACAATTCTTTTTGCTAACAAGTGTGCTGTCTCTTCCTTGCTGTGCCTACTCTGGATTCCCTGGACTCTCTGGTCTGCCTGGTAAGGAGCCTTTGATGATTTACTTTTAAATATAATGTTGGCAACCAGATATGTATACCTTGAGAAAGCGCTTTTTGGTGTGAAACCTGTTGGTAGGGAGACGTCTACACCATTTGTTTGTTCTATGACCAATGAATAATTTCATTTTGATGGAATACGCACTTTCATTTTTCTAATTTTTTTTATCAAAGTTTGGATGTTTTTTGGGTGGTGCTCTGTTACTCTCACCAGTGTTCTTCAATTAAATTAAAACTGCAAATACTGTAACTGCAATGGTGCTTAACTTGCCCATTGCATTTAAATTAAAATCATTTAAAAAAAATTACATTCTTCCCTCTAGGCATGAATCATTAATATGCTCCTTCCACTAAGTCTCCTTAACTAGGGCTAAGCTGGACGTAACATAGAAAACCAAATAAATTCTTCTCAACTGTAATTCCTAACAAATGACCCACATTGTTAAAGACAAGAATAATTTTCTCACAGGTCAACCGGCTTTTTTTTAAACAACGGTCAAATCTGATGAAAATGTTCATACCCCATCAGTGGTCGATAGTCAGCTACTCCTGTAACTTGTATCTGGTAAATTGAAACCAAAAGGATTTAGTGTAAAATACACTGATTGTCCATACTATAATTACAATTCTATAGCCATTCCAAACCGTTCAGCTGTAACCACAGGTCTTGCAGCCTGATTTTAAAGCAGGCCATATTTAAAGTAGCCCATTTTAATTAGCATGCGGTGCTGGAGTTTAAAAGGGATGATCTCTTACCCAAACAGATATCATCTTCTTCTGCTCTTCTCAGCTAAATCCCATATTTTAATCCTGTCTCCTATCACCCCTTGATGTGTGTTTTTTTGTCAATGCATCTTGTAAAATTCCTAGGTAAATCCCATATTTGAATCCTGTCTCCATCAACCCCTTAATGTCTCAGTTTTTACACTTAGGCAGGACAAAACCCTGTTTAGAAAAAAACATCTATTATAATGTGCCTCACTTGTGCTAATTACAGTGGCTGGACTGAACCTAATTCAGTCAGGTGACATTTTAGAGCTATATACAGTAACTAAAAGCACATCAGCTTTATGCTGTCTATCAGCCTTATTTTAAAGCAGACCATATTTAAAGTAGCCCATTTTAAGTAGCATGCAGTGCTGGAGTTTAAAAGGGGTTCAAAAGGAGCGAACAAGTGGATAATACCTACTGACCCTGATTCCTGAATTTGATCTACACTGGAAAGGAGGATATTATCTATCCCAGACTGCACATCTCAGCACTTTGATTTTGCTGTGATGCCTCCTTTACTATTTATATTTGTTATGGTCTCACTTCTTTTCAAATTATGCACTTCTTTCTACCAGCCTCATGTCTCTAACTCTATTCATATATCTCCATCTCTCTTTTCTTCACCACTTCTCAGTTCACATGAACTACAGTACTTTATTACCTCTATCACTACACAGCTATACCCCCTGTACTAAAACACACCCCTACAAATCATCCTCACACATCCACTTCCTATCCATGCTTCTCCTTCTTGCTTCTGGGGATATCTCACCCAATCCTTGTCCCTGCCTTATTACTACATGCTCTTATCCTCAGTGGCCAAATGCAACTTCTACTCCATCTGGTGTCAACCCCTCCAACCTCATACCCATTCCCTGCAAACCTCCCTCCTCTCTTCCTTTTTCTTTTGCCCTTTTAAATGCTCACTCCCTTTCTAACAATTTCCTCTCTGTGCATGACTTCTTTATTCTCTCACTCTGCTCCTTTTTGATATAACTGAGACCTGGTTCACTCAGTCCGATTCTGCTCTAGAATCTGCCCACTGTTATGGTGGACTTTCTTTCTCTCACACTCTGCACCCTGATGGCAGGGGTGGAGGCATGGGGCTCCTCCTCTCCTCTCTCTGCCATTACCGAACCCTTCCTATTCCTCCCTCTCTTGCTTTTCCCTCCTTTGAGGCTCACACTGTACAGACCTTCTCTCCTCTCCCTGTCTACATGGCGGTCATCTATCACCCATCTACCTCTCTCTCTCACTTTGAATCCTGGATCTCTTTCTTCTTTCCTCAGACTCTCCTGTTCTTCTCCTTGGGGACATCAACTGCCACATTGATTACACCTCTCTCCCTTGGGCTTCCCGCTTTCTCTCTCTCTCTCTCCTCTTCTTTTGGCCTTCAACAAAGGACTGCAGGAAGCACCCACGTGGATAGCAACTACCTAGACCTGGTTTTCACTAAAAACTTTTCACTCTGATTTCTCCATTTCCGACTTTCCTCTCTCTGACCATCACCTCATCTCATTTTCTCTCTCGCTTCTCCCCTTCTAAATCTCCATCTTCCCCTCATTTCTGAAGAAATCTGCGCTCTTTTAACCTACCAGCCTTTATTCCACTTTACACTCCTCCCTCTCCCCTTTCAGTTCTGCTCCAGACACTGACAACGTGGTCAGGAACTAGAACTCTGCCTAATCCTCCTCTCTTGATCTACATGCCTCACTCGCCCTTCTAACCCCAGACCCTGGCTAAATTACCACACGCACGTGCTGCGTTCCTCCACTTGTTCCTCTGAACACTTCTAGAGGAAATCTCACACTCTTGCAGACTTCCTTCACTACAAATTTATGCTATCCTGTATCAATTCTGCCCTCTCTCAGGCTAAACAAACCTACTTTTCTTCACTAATCAACACCCACATGTCTAACCCACGCAACTCTTCTCTGTCTTTGACTCTCTACTCATACCACCCTCAGCTGCCCCTTCTTCTTCCTCAATCCCATCTCAGGACTTTGCTGACTATTTTAAGGAAAAAGGTGGAATCCAAACGTCAGAACATCCCCTCTGTTTCCCCCTCCCATTCTACACCTCTTCCTAAGTCTCCTCCTGCCTTCCTTGAGTCTTTTTCCTCTGTCTCAGAGGAGGATGTCACTTCTGATCTCCTCTTCTCCCTCTACCACTTGCCCTCTTGACCCCAAACCCTCCCATCTCCGAAAACCTCTTGCTCCTACTATAATCCCTACGGTCACACACATTTTTAACTCCTCCCTCTTCTCTGGTACCTTTCCCTTCTCCTTCAAACATTCAACAGTTATACCATTACATAAAAACAGCAAGGTTGACCAAACTTGTCTTTCTAACTATCGACCTGTCTCCCTCCTGCCTTTTGCCTCCAAACTCCTTGAATGTCTTGTATTCTCTCGCTTGCTCCACTTTTTCAACACCTATTCTCTCCTAGACCCTCTACAATCTGGCTTTCGCACTGCTCACTCGACTGAAATAGCCCTTACTGAAATAAATAATGACTTCCATGCCCCCAAAGATAGAGGTCATTACACTCTGTTCATATTACTCGATCTCTCTGCAACATTTGACAGCGTGGACCACCCTCTCCTCCTTCACATTCTCCATACTCTTGGTAATTGTAACAAAGCTCTATCCTGTATCGACACTTACCTCTCCCATCGTACTTTCAGTGTCTCTTCTGCTAACACCTCCTCCTCCTCTATAGATCTCTCTGTGAGAGTACCCAGGGCTCTGTCCAAGGACCTCTTCTCTTTTCTCTGTACACACTTTCTCCAGGTGACCTAATCACATCTATTGGGTTTAAATATCACCTCTTTGCTGATGACACACACATTTAGTTTTCAACCCCTGACCTTACACCTGCTGTACAGACCAATTTTTCTGAATTACTCTTTTGATATCATCCTGGATGGCCCTCTGCCGACTTTAACGTAATATGGAAAAAACAGAGCACCTTATACTTCCTCCCAAAATTGGCCATATTACTGCCTTCCCCATTACTGTTGGAAGTACTATCATTCACCCAGTAGCCCAAGTACGCTGCCTATGGGTTACAATTGACTACTCTCTCACATTCTCCTCTCACATTCAAAACGTATCTAAAACCTGTTGCTTTTTCCTCAACAATATTACAAAAGTATGATGTCTCTGTCACAGCTTCGGATCTCATGTCCCATATTTAAGGAAGGAAACATAGTATTTCTCTATATGGGGTTTATTTACAAGAATAAATAATACGCTAGCAGGCCCACCATCCCAATAAGTCAAATCAAAATCATAAAATAAACTCCTACTCCTCTTAGACTAACTACACTTTCAGCTTCAAACCTTATCAACTGGGTGGACAGCTAAACTGGTTACCACCCCAAAACAGTTACTATTATAGGTAACCATATACAGTCTCTGCACACAGCAAAATAGTGGTGCTCTTATCTGTTATTCCAGGGTTTTGAACAGACTTCCTGATTCAGTGAGGCCCTGCTGCCTTCCTTCTTATGGGAGCTCAGCCCCACGAGAGCTCATGGAATATCTCCACTGTAAGACCAATGTTAAGGACAGGACATCCCCACTTCAGAATGGTCTCTTGTCCTTCCTTCTTCCTAGGATTAAAAGCCCAGGCAGTCCCAGCAGGCTCAATGACCACTGTCCAGCAGGTCTAGGGGGCTGTGCCAGCTTCCACAGCTGGGGAGAACTCTTCTCTGTTCTGTATAGTCACTTCCTGACTTTTAAAACTCCATGAGCAATCAGGAGTTTAACCTGCTCAATTAGCCAGCAGCTGCTACTGGCTTCTCTAGGGAGATTAACTCTCTGTGCACTGGAAAGTCTCATAGCTGCCCTGTTCCAGCACCTAGAGGACAGTGATGGTATCACAAAAGATACACCCTTTCCTCTGTTGCTCGACTGCTAAATGTCTGACTCAGGCCCTCATTCTCTGCCATATCGATTACTGTAACCTTCTGCTGTCTGGCCTTCCTGTTTCTCACCTGTCTCCCCTACAATATATCCTAAACGTTGCTGCCAGAATCACTCCACTCTTTCCTAAATCTGTCTTGGCGTCTCCCCTGCTGAAATCACTCTCCTGGCTTCCTATCAAATCTCGCATCTCTTACTCAATTCTCCTCCTCACTTTTAAAGCTTTACACTCTTCTGCCCTCCTTACATATTAGCCCAAATTTCAAGCTTTGCACAATCCCGACTCTTGCGTTCTGCTCAAGGATATCTTTGCTCTACCCACTTTGTATCTAAAGCCCTCTCCCACCTTAAACCTTTCTGACTGACTGCCCCACACCTCTGGAATGCCCTACCACTCAATACCGGACTAGCATCCTCTATATCCACCTTTAAGACCCCCCTTAAGACACACTTGCTTAAAGAAGTATGAGTGGCACCATAGCTAATATTATATACATGTAAGGAATCGGGGGCCACGTCCCTTGCGGCGTGACCCCTCCTTACCCACTACCAGTACTGCAGTGGCTGCTGCCCCTGCCCCCCGTTGCTACCCATGCCGCGCCCAGTGCATACCTTGAACTCGTCCGCTGCCATCTTGGATTCTGGCACTGATGTTACAGACTCTCAGCTGTGCTCTACTACTTCCTGGTCTCTCAGCCACTCACAAGCAGCTCCTCGACATGCCACCGCCATACCCCTCATCCGGATTGGTCACTGTCGCTTTAAATATCCTGCTTTGCCTTCACTTCCTTGCTCTGCATAGCTCTTTGCTACCTGTGTTGTCTGGAACCTGTGTCGTGCTCTCTTGTGTTTTTTCCTTACAGCTACTGACCCGGCTCATCTGAATACCCCCTCTGGCTCCTGAACTTGGCTTTCCTACAGACTACTCTAACCTCTAAGACCCTCTGACTCTGCTATGGATTTTGACTACGGAACTTTCTATATCCTCGGACTCAGCAAGTACTTGACCATTCTTTACCTACATCCAGGCCTGGCTACGCTATGCCACATCCCGGACACGCCCCCTCTGCTGTCGGTGCATATACTCTACATCCCACCTCAGTACAGGGGACTGGTCTGGTCTGCGGACTGCACAGCGTGACAATACATGACACAAATCTTGGCCCTCTGCAGATGTACTTAGCAGAATGCCCTCCTACTGTCTATACGTTTATCCTACCTACCAATTAGATTGTAAGCTCTTCGTAGCAGGGACTCCTCTTCTGAAATGTTACTTTTATGTCTGAAGCACTTATTCCCATGATCTGCTATTGGTATTATTTGTTATTTATATGATTTATATGATTGTCATGTATTACTACTGTGAAGCGCTATGTACATTAATGGAGCTATATAAATTAAGACATACAATACAATACAGGTGACACTTTATTTATATGATTTATGTAATTATTGCAGATTTCGACAGTTAGATACTGAGACTGGTAGCAGTAATCAATGATCCCTTCTCAAACTCTTCTTTGTTTGTCGGCTTCATATATTTCCTCTGAAGATGTTTTATTGCATACCACACCAAATCTATGGGGTTCATATTTGGGAATCTGCAAATGTAGAGACAAAGACAGTACGGTTATTACCAAGAATAAAACAAGCATACGCAATAGCACAGTACTGCATAGTATTGCACAGTTAATATTATACTACTGCTCTAAACAGTTAAAGTATTTGCTTTGGGTGCATGCGCGAAGCCAGAGTAGATGGAAGCTTAGGTTTCTAGCTCCGCTCGCATCGGCACAATAATCTACTAAAAGCGGCAATCAAAGTGACCCCCCACGAATCAGCCCAGCAAGATCAAGTAGGGGAGCACCCGGTGATGCCGGCACGAGGGAAAGCAAAACAGAAAGACCCCTTGGTCACCACATATTTTAATTTAAAAAAAAACAGCAGCGGGAGACAGCCCTGATCCCCCTACAGCAGGGATGGCAGCAGAGGCTGAGGTTGCCGGGCCGGCTGTGAGAGCGGACGATAACGAACCAGTTACTAGAAAAGACCTCAGGGAGTTCTGCACCGAGATGAAACAGTTCTTCAACAGAGAGCTGTGGAATCTGCGGAGGGACCTCGATGGACTGGGGGAGAGGACCGGGTCCCTAGAGACCAAAATGGACGCTAACATGAGGGCAACAACAAACAAAACAGTAGCCCAGTTACAGGATAAGATCCGAGACCTCACAGACAAACAAGAGGACATCGAAAACTGGGACAGACGAAATAATGTCCGTATCCGTGGGGTGCCAGAGACAGTAACGGACGCTGAGGAATTTGTACAGCAGTGGCTGGAGCATATACTTCCTGATAAATCTGCCCAGGACTTGCACCTTGATAGGTGCCATAGGGCCCTCCGTTCAAGACCACAGGCAGGAGCCCCCCCTCGGGATATAATAGTACGCTTTAATTTTTATAAAATAAAAGACGCAGTCTGCCGGATGGCCAGGGAGGCCAGATCCATGGAATATGAAGGCGTCAAGCTTCAAATCTTTCAGGATCTATCCCCGGCTACCCTTCTAAAACGACGCAGCCTGGGACCGGTAACCAAAACCCTATAGGACAAAGGAATCAGATACCGATGGCTGTTTCCGTTCGCCCTACTAGTTGTGAAGAATGGGGTTGCGAATACTCTACGGAGGGCCGAGGATGGAAACAGCCTCCTCAAGAAGCTGGGACCGCAGCAGAACCCCCCCAGCCCTGGCTCCTCTCGTCCACCTTACCTGGAATCTGAGGCTGATCCGACCCCGTCAACGTCCTGGAACAGAGTGGGAGCCGCGCCGGAGGAAGCCACGTGAGACCACGAGTTCTACACAGCTCTGCCGGACTGGTAGAGCTCTTAAAGGGGCCTGAATCATGTCTCCCCCCTCGTGTAAAAATGGCCGGCCATAGGTACTCCTGAGATGTCCCACCCTGGTGGCCTTCTCCGAGAACTGCAGCTGGGCGACGCCGGATCCCTTCTTCTCCGACGAGCATAGAAGCTGAGAGCGGGAAAGCAGGCTAAAGGCACGAACAGGAGGAGGGAGGAGCTTCAGACCTGCACACACCGCGACGTCATCACAAAGACTCCCTGGCACTTGGGCACTTCCGCCCATAGGGGAGACTTCTGGGTCGGGGGGTACCGGGTGCGGAGGGAGAGGCATTGGGACTGAAGGGAGAGGGAGGAAATAGCAACTAGGCAAGGAGATGGAGAGCAGCAGCGATGCGGGGCTAGTTTCCCCGAGAACCCAGGGCGGGCCTCAGTGTAGGGGCAGCCCTGCACCGGCGACCCAACAGAGGGGTAGGGGAAAGCCCCCTTCCATGCCCCCCCCATGCCACTCCCCCCCCTCGCAGCCCCCCCCCTCATCATCTTATCCACGGTCCCCTCCCCCCCCGACCGCCTTCCCCCCCTCTCTCCTCTCCCCCCCTCTCCGTTCTCCCCACAACCCCCTCCCCCCCCACTCACCACAACCCCCTTCCCCCCCACAACCTCCCCCCTCCCCCCATTCCCCCCCCACCACATCAGTCCGTCTCCCCCCCTCCGCCCCCCATCACCCCCTCCCTCTCCTCCCCCCTCCCACTATCCTCCCCTCCCCTCCTCATCACCCCCCCCACATCATTCCCCCTCCTCCGCACCACCCCCTCCCCCCCCCCTCCACCCCCCCTCCCTCCCCACACCCACCTCACCCCCCTCTCTCCCCACACCCACCTCACCCCTCCCCCCCCTCCAACCCTCCCCTCTCCCCCACCCCCCTCCCCCCACAGGTTGCACTCACGATAAGCAGGGGGAGATGAGCAATACGCCCTGTGCTTGGATGATAGCAGTTAAAGGAGAGAAAGGAGTTTCACCATAAGGTTGCTCTTACCATGGCCAGATTGACACATTTATATCTTAAAGGGATGTTGAATATAGGGGGCACCACAGGCTCAAGGGAGACGGGTTATTGTTGGGTCCATGTTTGACCCAGGTTTGTTCGTTCAACCTTAATGACTTTAGCTTTACGAGATGACTAATGATTAATGTACTTTGTCTACTTTAAGGTCAGGAATTGGTCACGGCGGTCGGCTGGCGGGGTATCGGGGTGCTCGGGGGCACCCTCGGGGGGTCCCATCTTTGTGGACCGCTCCTAGACCGAGACACAGGCCCCCACTCCGTATGGGATCCATGGACAGGGCGAGCGAGGGTACGTAAGCCCCCAACGCAGAATCCCACAGAGGCATCAACATCGGGAGTGGGGAGACGTCGGTCCGGGGAGGCCCCCGAGCACTGGGATGCGACCGTGGAGCCGAAGCTGAATTAAGCTAAGTCTATAGTTACAGTTTTTTTTTTGAAGTTGCAATAAAGATTGTTATGTTATGCCGCAACACACACACAAAGTTCAATGTCGGTGCGAGACACCTTTGGTCTTCGCCGGCGCCTCACAAGGTATCTCATGGAGGTAGTCCATGGGAGCCAACACGCCCTACAGAGGACATGCCCACAAAGACTGACACTCCCGATTGATGGGTGCCAGTTGGCGGTCCGACAAACAGGGCATGAGAGTCGACTCTGGATCAGCCCAGACAAGGCTTTTCCCTTTTTCTTTTTATTTACTCAGTTTTTCCCCCTCCCCTTCCCCTCCTCCTCCCCCCCTCTCCCTTCCTTGGGGCTGTGGGCCTCCCGTCAGGGCAGGGCAAGGCCAACCCAGTGGCACATACCTATCACAGGTCACACTCAAGATAATAGGAGGCCCAGATCTGGACCACCTCAGAACCATAGCATCTCTTGGCAGATCCCAGACACCGACCTAACTATATGGCGCTGAATTTTGTATCTTTAAACGTAAAGGGATTCAACAACCCTACGGAAAGAAAAGTCGCCTTTACGGATCTTAAGGCAAAACAGGCCGACATCCTCCTAATACAAGAAACTCATTTTAGCCGTAACAGTGTACCCAAATTCCTAGATAGACAATTCACACAATTCAAAAGAGGGGTCGGAGTTCTCTTCCACAACAGGGTACCATTCACTCTAGACACGATTAGGAGAGACAGTGAAGGCAGATACTTAATAGTAGTGGGATCAGTACAATTACAGCCACTGACAATAGCCTCGTTGTATGCCCCGGGTGAACAAGGCCACGAATTGCTTAAGGATTTTTTTCAGAAACTCACTCAGGTAGCCAAAGGCCAGATAATCCTAGCCGGAGACTTCAACCTTACTATGAACCCGAAGCTAGACAGATCGGGAATCGCTAGAAACTGTCGTAAGAAAGTGATCGACACCCTAAAATCAGGTCTCAAGAAAGCCCAGCTGGTAGATATCTCGAGGGCCCTATTGGAGTTAAAGAACATCAAAATCGACCTAAACCTACTATTGGTCTCCCAGGCTGATAAATCTCTGAGGAAGGAAAAGGCGAACAGGCCGGATACCATGCTAGAGCGCAAACGAAACACTAGACAGCCCAATTATAACATACAGGCAGTGCGTCTGAAGGACGGCTCCTCCACATCCAACCCAAAAAGCATAGTCGAGGAATTTAAATCATTCTACGAAAATTTATATAATGGAGAGAAAGTGGCACATAATCCCAAAATGGCAAGGGCCACGGAAGATTTTCTAGCACGGTCCAACCTAACAGGGCTGAGCACGCAGGGCAGGGAGGGGTTAGAGGCTGATTTCACATTAGAAGAACTTACCCAGGTCATCACAGACCTCAAACCCACAAAGGCCCCGGGCCAGATGGGTTTTCGGGGCAGTATTATAAGGCGTTCGCAGAGAACCTAGCCCCATGGCTGCTCCGAATGTATAATGCTGTTTTAGCAGGAGCCCCGTTCCCGGAGCAGATGCTTCAGGCGTCAATCTCAATTATTTATAAACCTGGGAAAGATCCGCAGGACTGTAAAAGTTATAGACCAATTTCCCTAATTAATACGGATGTTAAAATATATGCCAAACTACTGGCCAATAGATTAAGTCTTATCCTGCCCAGTCTCATTCATGCAGATCAAGTCGGCTTTATAATGGGTAGACAAGCTGCGGACAACACCTGACGAATCATTGATCTGCTAGAAATAGCCACTAATCAGAAATTAAGCATTATGATGTTGAGTCTGGATGCCGAAAAAGCGTTTGACAGGATTGACTGGCCATACTTAAAACAGACGCTTATCTATACTAAATCTATACTCGGGCCCCGCGCCAAGGTCATACATCAGGGTTTCCCCTCTAATTTATTTCAAATTAAAAGCGGCACATGACAGGGGTGCCCGTTATCCCCCCTGTTATTCGCCCTATGTATGGAACCTTTAGCTGCGCAAATCCGTAACAACTCGGATATTTCAGGGATTACGGTGCATTCACAATCACATAAGATTGCCCTGTATGCAGACGATATACTGCTGCTGATCTCCAAGCCTCTAACCTCCCTGCCGAACGTATTTGACCTGTTGGATAAATGTAATAGAATATCAGGATTCAAAATAAACCAAACCAAATCAGAGGCCCTGAATATCAGCCTCCCAAAGGAAACTGAAAAGCTACTGAGTCTGAACTTTAATTTCAATTGGCAAACAAAACATATTAAATATCTAGGGGTCTACATCACCAAAGATTACAGGGGCATCTATGATGCTAATTACCCCAAGCTAATCAAGACA
Source organism: Ascaphus truei (assembly GCF_040206685.1). Taxonomy (NCBI): domain Eukaryota; kingdom Metazoa; phylum Chordata; class Amphibia; order Anura; family Ascaphidae; genus Ascaphus; species Ascaphus truei. Next base: position 367,576,177 of record NC_134483.1, read on the forward strand.
TTAAAAGCAGATTTAAAAAAATGGATGCCCTATAAGATCTCCTGGATAGGTAGGATACATAGTGTCAAGATGAATCTTCTCCCCCGTATCCTATATTTGTTTCAGACTCTACCAGTGCCACTTAGACTGAAGGATATACTCTCACTTCAGTCTGATATCTCTGAGTTTATCTGGGGAGGGAAAAAACCGAGAGTAAATAAGACAATTATTAAAAAAACCACGCGGACAGGAGGCCTAACAGTACCTTGCCTGGTCTCTTATTACACAAGTGAAAAAACAGGGAAAATCCCCACGTGGAAGCTACAAATATGGCAAGTGCTGTGAAAACCGGTATAAAAATATATAAATGCAGAGAGTGTCCCAAACAAATGTCCGATGTTATGTGTGGGTCTATGTGACTCCCACCTCACCTGTAGGACCTCTGGATATCCTCCGATCAGGTCAATGGCACCAGTCCCCCGTGCAGATGGAAATGTGACCCTCCTCACTCTGACAAGCGGTTCTGGCTCCCCGGTATAACAGGACTGGCTGTTGGTAGTAGAGATCTGCAAGCAGAATCTCCCGCCGCCTTACCGGGTGCCTGATGATATGCCGCGATGTTTCAGCCAGACGGGATCTGGGGGGCGCTGGTAAGCGTGGGTGGACCGGCGCGCAATCCAAAGCTGCAGCCGTTTGTCCCCGCAAGCCGTGATCCTACCCGGAACAGGTGAGGCGCTGGGCGTGTAGACCGCACACTTGTCCAAAGATCCGGATCCACTCTGCAGCTCCTGGAGGAAATCCCCCGATGATAACAGCTGCTCTGCAACGATGAAACCGGAGCGTGCTGCTACACTGATGAGACAAAAATAGAAAAGAAAGAAAAAAGCGGAGCACTGCCAGGAAATGAAAAAAGGCTGGGGCAAAAATTGAAATAAAGATTATTTATTGGGCATAATGGCCAAAAAAACAAACACACAAGGTGATAAAAAACTCTGACGCGTTTCCCGCCGTGGAGGCGCTTTATCAATTATCAATTTTGATAAAGCGCCTCCACGGCGGGAAACGCGTCAGAGTTTTTTATCACCTTGTGTGTTTGTTTTTTTGGCCATTATGCCCAATAAATAATCTTTATTTCAATTTTTGCCCCAGCCTTTTTTCATTTCCTGGCAGTGCTCCGCTTTTTTCTTTCTTTTCTATTCTGGTCTCTTATTACAAGGCAGCGCAATTGTGTCAACTCACACAATGGCAGACCAACCCTGATCTGAAAAGATGGGTGGATCTGGAAAAGAGGGCTTGTGCCCCATTAGAGATAGAGAATTTGCTATGGTTACCCAAAACTGCTATTAAATGGGCTGAACGGCCACTCTCTTCGGTGGCCAACTCACTGTCGATATGGGAGACCACGAAATATAAACATACCTTGACCTCAAGGTGCTCCATGATGGCCCCTTTGTGGGGCAACCCTGACTTTGCACTGAGACTAGTGGCAAACGCTGCAGGGCCTTGGAAAAGATACGGATATCTTAGGTTAAGAGACCTGGAGGGTATACCGAACAGAGTTAAATCATTCGAACAAATTCGATCTGAAAAAACATCCCACATTCCGAATTCTTCCGCTACCTCCAGGTACGAGCGTTCTTCGCCAAAAACTCCCCCTTCCCACCATTAACCACATTCGAAAAGCTCTGTCTGACGAAAACAGACACACAGGGACTTACATCGCAGATCTATAGAGAAGTGGTCGGTTCTGGGAGCTCACAGCAACGACAAAAACTGGCGTACCAAATTAGACGGGAAAAAGATTTGGGGGAGGAATTGGAGGAGGACGACTGGACGGCTATTTTAGAGGCTACTGCTAAGAGCTCCATATTCACTACTTTGAAGGAGAATGCATATAAAGGACTGATGAGGTGGTACCTCACCCCATTAAAATTATCAAGGTTTGTCACAGGATACTCCCCGCTGTGTCCCAAACAGTGCGGAGAATCGGCTGACCTGTTGCACATGCTGTGGTCTTGCCCTCGGATCTCACACCTGTGGGAGGAGATTAGACATTGGATCCAGAGGATTTTTGACCTCACAATTCCCCCTGATCCGTGGCTGTTCCTATTGAGCAGACCATGGAAGGGGCTTTCAAAATCAGACAATAAACTAGTTGCACATTTTGCAACAGCAACGAGGTGTGAGATCGCAGCTATGTGGAAACAACCAAAGATCCCAAATATCCCAAAAATTCGGAATCGATTATGGTACATATGCCAGATGGAGAAATTGATGAGTCTGGTCAATGACACTGGCCAAAAATATCTAAAAGTCTGGACGCCTTGGCTGGAACAGACAGACATCCCAGGGGTTGAGGTAGCCACGATATGGCATTGATAATCCCAAATGCATTCTCGTACAAAGAAAGCAGAACGGATTACGAGACTTAGTTGAGGACACACCATATGAACACTTTGGGCGGCCCAAGAAGTCGGCAAACAAACTGTGCATAGTAAATCTACCAGCCACTTATGGGAAAGAGGCAGTGCAGCGTGCCCGCGAACCCCCTTCCCTCCCTCCCACAATCCCCCCCCCCCCCCTTAATTTTAATTTTTTTTGTTCCCCCAAGTTTAAACTACATAAATATCCCAGCTGGTTTTAGAGATATTATGTTCAACACGTGAACACTTGTTGCTCCAGAGGGAGAGTTTAGCAGTATCGTACATGACTGTAATACTGTGAATGTTCATGTTAATTGTTTTGCGATGCTATTTATATTGAAAATCTTCCAATAAACTTGAAGTTATAAAAAAAAAAAAAAGTATTTGCTTTGTTGTTGTTTTGACCCAAATGATTTCACTATCCTTAATAAATGAATCAGATGCACTGTGTTTTGGATTGTAATCTTGGAGGAACAAGTAATCAGATGGGAAGAAATCTGAAATGGATGGTGCTATCTAGGAGATAATGGCCCTCCTGGAAAAACACTTTATCCATGATTCCTGGAAGAAAAACAAATATAACACCATTATACAGGGACAGGGTCACATTCAGATACAGTTACAGTAGTACAGTTATTAGTTCTTAAATTCAAAAACAACTTTGGGTTCTGGTCTAAGTCTCAAAATTGCTTGCCACAGATGAATTAAGTGGATGCTTCACCTGAAGTTTCAAGGATAAACAATTTTTTTTACTGAATACCTGAATGGAAAATCTTTCCAGAATGACTGATGTTTCATCAGAAAATATAAAGTCCCAAACTTTTCTCAACTCTTAATCCATGCACACAAGTTGTCAACACTTTACATTGTGTTAACATTCTTTATCATGGGAAACACTGCAATACTAAGAAAAAATGGGGAAGATACATTATTATACTTGTCTACTAATGGGTCATTTACAATGACAGCATACTCAGACATGTGGTTAAAAGGAAACAGATATTCTTTTGCCGGAAATCCTCCCTTCCACTTCATTTTTCCTTCAGAATATGTTGCAGTACCGTACTTCCCAGAATAATCCATACTACTTTAGTGTAATATTGAAACTTTTCTTCAAAATAAACATGCTACAGATTGCAGTAGGTAAACAAAGACATAAAACTTCATGCGTACTTAATGTACACTTTGCCTCCCACATCCAAAGCTCCAGCCCAAATAACATTTCGTTATGCTTCTATTCAGAATATACCGAACCTCTGCATCAAAGGGCCATCTCCTATCAGGCTGATCTCATCTTCCAGCCGAATCATTACACTGTGAAAGACAAAATGTGGAAGATTAACAAGATTAAAAGAGTGCTGATGCATAGTGTTAGGTGTGCGAAGAAAAACATTAGAGGCAAAAGTGTATACAGATCTGTACTTAGTTTGTTCACACCCTGCGGACCATTTTATGAATCTTTGTTTTACCTTGGGCATGATACCGAACCCAATATAGTGCCTATTCTAGTAGCCATCATAACCCACTTATTGAGGCTTTTCAGCTGTTATCGGGCAAAAATTCCTACAGTGATTCAGAAAGCCTTGATAAGTGGGCGGTGAATGCATTTTTGGCTCTCATCAAAAACACATCACCTGGTGAGCTGCGATAAACCCCTTATCGCCAGTTTTGACATTTGTGCTATTCTAGTAGCCTTGATTAGATTATTGAGGCTAATCACGGCTCTAGAATGGTGATAATCTCCCAAATTCCTCACGCCAGAAAAAGTTGGCGTGAACCTGGTGAGACGCTTCAGAGGGCCAAGCTAGGGGCAAGGTTCAGACAGCGCTAGAAAGAATGCCGTCATATCCATAGCAAAAGTAATGTGTATGTTGATGTAAGAATAAACATGCTATTTGAATGAATTAAGTTCCTGGCCCCATCCTGCCCAGTCACACAAATCCCTGACAAGGTAATAAACTCTGATGTAAACTCCTTAGGACCCCGGAAGTGATGGTTACAGCAAATTTGTGGGTAAATGTATAGGTTATTGTAATGGGTACAATCCACCTTTGGGGATACATGTTATGGATATCGATATGTTAAAAACAGCGGTAATGTAATGCTAAAAAATGTATGCACTTCTGTGGATCTATCCGTTAATCTTTTTTTTAAAGGTCTAATTGTTTTACCCAGATACTGTATGTTTTGCTACAAGGGCAAAGCAGCTCAACTTTAAAATTTGAATCAATTGTGAAAAATATATTGATTTAAAAATGTTTTCCTGTTCTTGGATGTTGGAAACTATTACCCTTCATCAGTTATAGTGAACACAATTCAAGAAAGGATAAGCACATGCTTTCCAACTGGATAGATTATCACAAAATGTAGTGTGTGGTGCACAGCGGCAAGAAGCAGGTCGTGTGGCAATAAAAAAATATTTATTCAAGCTGCATTAAAAAACGGTAGAGTTAAACACTCCTACGTGTTTCGTGCCGCAAGGCACTTTATCAAGGAGTTACCTGATATTAAATACACACATACAATTTATACACAACCTTGCACCAGAACAATTTGCGCCAAAAAGTGAAATCATACCCATGATGCACTGTGCTCCAGGATCAACCAATCCCGCAAGCTCGTCAGTTCGTGGGAGGTGGATCGTGGTGTGCGTAACCAGGATGCTTGGCGCAAGCCCTCCGCCGAGCACCAAAAGCTGCCGCTTTCAGCGTCCCGTCACGCAAGCACCACCCACATTGACAACGACTCGACGCGTATGCGCGAGCAGCCGAAATATACCAAGACACACAATGTGTCAATGATAACAACGAGGCAGGGAATGGAGGCAGCGGTGCATCCCGCCCCCTGTACAATGCGGGTGACGTCAGACCAATGGATGGTATAGACACCAGCCACATCGCAAGGCTCGGGCGCAGCCTGTTCCCATCTCCCCCACTCAAAACCCTCCCCACTGCATCTACCCAATAACTGAGCTCTATATGAGAGCTCTTTGAAATCTGAATTCCTTTAATTAACCTGTTGTCATAGATACATGGGGATAAACAAAATAGATATTGGATGCAGATCTGTAAGGGGGTAAGGTCACACAATATATACATGAGCATCCAGCATCAGGGTACAATATGTTCTATGCCGGGACGAATATCTCTGTTACAAATACACACACAAAAAAAGAAAGAAAAAAGAAAACAACAAATTAATAAAGTACTTCTTATGGTACATAGTGTTGTGCACATACATAACAATAAAATAAAATCAATGAATACTCTCCCCTAATACGGGTGACCCGTATGGTATTTAGATTATTTCTCATATCTATATATATATATAGTTAATCAATGAAGACAAAATGTTATTATCAATATTTACTATATCCAGCTATAGACACCAAACAGGAAAGTCATATGTTTAAAATTGGACTCTATTGCATAAGCTACAGTAATAATGTAGATATCTAATATTCTCTTATGTGTTAGTATGTTAGTCAGCAGTAAAAGACTAAAAAATAATACTATTATGAAATATGGTCAATATATAAAGCACTAAATTCTATAAAGTGCTCAAAAGGTATGATAGCAGTACTTCATACTGATTAATACTACTAAATGTGTTCATGTTATGTGTATGCATATTAAACTATATTATGTATCGAGATATGGAGTTAAAGACATGATGAGATCCTCAAACTTGCAACCCCATAAAATGAATGAAAATCCCTATAAAGACATTATGGAAACAGTATAGAGATGGTATAGGGAACATATGGATAGGAGCTAAGCGAGAATTATCTCAAGAAATGACTAAGGCTCCAGTCCACATTAATTCCATTAGGAACCTGTGTTTTTAGGTTAAAGATCCAGAATGATTCCCTACGATCAAGTGTTTTAATGATATCGCCTCCTCTTTCATGTTGGATGATTCGTTCCACCCCTACAAAAGTGAAATTCTCTGGCCCTTCCCTTTCACATGCAGTAAAATGTTTTGGGACAAGATGTTGAAGATCTTTTTTTTAAATTAGTCTATAATGTTCCAGCATCCTAACTTTTAGTGGTCGCATGGTTCTTCCAATATATCGCATCCCACATCCTCATGTAATCATGTATACCACATGAGTGGTATCACAATTAATAAAATTATTGATTCTGAATATCTTCTGTTCTTGATGTTGGAAGCTATTACCCTTCATCACTGAGTTATAGTGAACACAATTCAAGAAAGGATAGGCACCTGCTTTCCAACTGGATAGATTACTCTGTAACTCGCCAGTGGCTTCATTGTCTTCTTTAACAAGATAATCACATATATTCTTTCCCCTATTTGAAGTGAAGAAATACAGCTTTTTTTTTATAAAATAGGATAACTGGAAACAAATGCAAATGTCTTAAAATGTGAGAAAACAAAAAGATGCTGTGAAACACCAACATGCGTAATGAAGTGAGAGAGGGTGACTTACATGAAAAAATTTCAATTTATTGAATCATTCTAAAAATCGAGGTAAAACAATTCCTCCGACATGTTTCGCACAGAGCACTTTATTAGGGTGATATCAGGGTCTCTTCATTACGCTTGGTGGTGTGTCACAGCATCTTTTTGCTTTCTCCCAGTGTTCCAGTATTTTGGCGGATTCGCACGCTGAATGAACCCAGCAAGCGACTGAAGATATTCCTTCACTCATTCAAAGGATCCTCGGTACAGCACCATGTGAGTCACTTTTTAAGTATTTACTCATTATAATGGGCTAAGTTTGCAAACTACAGTATTAGAGTTGTAGAGCAAATCTTGAATGTCATCTTCTGTGCCTGGATACTGCATATTCTCATAGAGAAAGAGCCAGGTAGGCGTCATCCTCATTTAATAACTAGCCCAAACATGTATATACTGTTTATGGACATTTTGCAAGGGTGCATCTCCTTTAAATAAAGAAAGAAAAAAGGAAGAAACAAATCCTTTTTTTTTTCTTTTTTGTATGTCTTTGCACAGTTGTGAGTCCCCTATCCTTTTTAAGGACTCCTATACAATGTTTTAAAATGTAATGTTTTATATACCTAGATGCTGTGGTACTGTTTATCTAGAAATAAATGGAGTTCTTATTGGGTAAACTATTCAACTTTTTACAAAAAGATTAACTGAACATAAATATTTAATTTGGCAGGTCTTCAAGAATCTTTGTGAGATTATAACAGAATCACCAGTAGCTAAACATATTCTTCAGGCTAAACACAATATTAGTCAGCTTCGTTTTCCAATTATTGATCATGTCGTTCCATTGAGGAGTGGAGGCGACAGAGAAAACCTTTTAATGAAAAAGAATGTAAGTGGATTTTTACACTTGACTGCTTATTTCCCAAAGGCATGAAAGATCAATGACTTTAGGGCATTCATTTGATTTTTTTCATGATTTGGTACAGTTGTTATACAGTGAATGTATGATTCAGGTATTCATATCTGCCTAAACTTTTTGTGCGTTATACGGTTACATTTTACTTTTCTACTGTATAAGGAGAAAAAACAAAAAAAATATTATTATTTCATTGGAATTTATAAATTAGTTGTTATTATCTTTACATGGTTAATTCCTGTTGTAGTATCTATTATTATCATATTTTAAGATCAATATCACTGTAGAGTTTTTTTATTATTATATGTTTAATGCATAGTTAAATATACTGAGAATGTATGTGATGTGTACTGTATATACTGTAACATAGTTGCATACGGTAGTTACATAGTTACATAGTAGATGAGGTTTAAAAAAAACATATGTCCATCAAGTTCAACCTATGCTAAATTTAAACAACTTTATCCTATACAGTATTTGTATTTACTGTATATTGATCCAGAGGAAGGGAAAAAAATTCCCCAGTGAAATATCATCCAATGATATCTCTTAAGGGAAAAATAAATCCGATTTCACCCTGGATCAACATCCTTTACATGTTTGCTTATTTAGTACTGCGTATCCCTGTATACATTTCCTTTCTAAAAAGATATCCCAACATTTTTCTTAAATACAGTATCTATTGTATCTGCCATCACAGTCTCCATGTGTACTGAAATCCAGATTGTAACTGCCTTTACTGTAAAGAAGACAAATAGACACGCTCAGCGAAACGTACGTTGGCATGTGACGTCATCACGTCAAAGGGTCGGTCTTAGTGCTCGTGATCGGAGCGCAACCGCTTCTACTAGCTCTCCGTTTGTAGCTATGCTAATGCACTAACGTGCTTCATTGATTTTAACCTCAGCAGTACCCACTGGTTTAAGTTATAGACTGTACAAGCACCTTGTATTTGCTAGAAGGTGCACCGCTATTCAGCGCAACTACCAGGGCTACTGAACATGGACGGTGTAGACGGACGTTCACAGAGGTACACAATTGGAGGCTTTTATAAGGTGAAATTATAATAAGGCTTTATTGTGCCTTTTCCTTTTCATCAGGAAATCATCCAAACACAGGGGGGGGGGGAACAAAGCTTAATTCACTTGGGAGTATTTCTAGTGAAACACATAGCATGACATAAGCAGATATAAGAAGTCTCTTTAGAATGAAAGTCTAATCTGTCAGCTGCTGTAGAGTAAGCTTCTCTACTCTCCTGGAACCGCACCCGTGCGTGCACAGAAAATCAGCATCCAGGTTTAAAAGTCTTATTTGGTGTCTTGGAATCAGCTCTGCTGTTTCTTCTTGACAGAGCTCAAGACAGGTCAGCTCCAGAGATCTGTGTTCTCCAAAGTTCAGCCCACAAGTGAGCTAAGGAGTCACTTCCTGTCTCAACAGAAAGGCTTTTGTAAGCAATCTAAATCAGGCAGGTGGTGTAAGGAATCCACTACTGGCTTTGACTGTAGCCTTGCAGACCTATGCAGTTGCAAGCTTCCTCTGGCAATCTATGGCACATGTGCTGCTTCTCATTGCAGCTTCTGCCCTGTGCTTCAGCATTGGAGGAATACTCACACACCCTCCTCCTGTGATTGGATCTCCACCCTTTATATCCTGGGCATTGGCACTGAACCAGTGCCGAGCATAACTCCTACCTGGGACGTTACTATCTCTGCCACAAACCACCCCAGGCCTCTCTCCTAGCGTTCTTACCTTCCAAGTTCCTGAGTATCAAGAGGCTTGTTCCTGTCTCCTGTGCTGAAGCGTTGTTGCCAGCACTGTTACCTGCTGCATTCACTCCTAGCAGTGGTTACCCCTGTTTCCTGGTACCTGCTGCATTCTCTACTAGCAGTGGCTACCCCTAGTTTCCTGCGGCCTGCTGCTATCTCTATGCAGTGGCCTGCCTTGGACTTCTGCGCTGAAGCGTTGGTTTCCCCGATGCTGCCCTGCGGTGTACTTCAGCCAGCCTGCTGTCTCCCCCTGCTGAGACCGGCGTCATGGGCCGAGGCCGCTCCTCGTGCAGAGGCCACTCCCGCGCTCACGCTCCTAAGCTGAAGCAGGGAACTCCTGTCTCAACAGAAAGGCTTTTGTAAGGAATCTAAATCAGGCAGGTGGTGTTTCATTAATTGACTACCAGCAGTTTAACCACCACACTGCTAGATTAAATGCACATTACTTGAACAGGGATTACTCCCCTGTTACATACCTCCCCTGTTTGTGGGAAGCTCGGGCTTGCCACGGCCAAAGCCCATCCTTCCACTCTCATTCTAGATATCTCAGTGACTTGAATGAGAGTGGATGGAGGAAGAGAACCCTCAGTCCTGTTGGGATTGGAGCCCTTTCTCCAGTTTATTTGTGTCTCCTCCTAAAGGTGTTTGAGATTAGCACCTCTCAGTCGCTCGAGGAGGACTTTCTCCAAGTATAGTCTTTTTTCTACGTGCGCGGTCAAGAGATTTCCCTCACGTCGGGTGCTCATCTTATTGTAGGCATACTGTATGGCAGCAGTTGCAGAGCGTTTAAAAAACGCCCTTTTCCCACTCAATGGGGTTGCTAGTTCAGCCCCTTTTAGATTAAGTTGCAATTCCACACCCACTTCCAGAGAATGTCCCATCTTTTCAGCTTCATCAGCTAAGGATTCTTTTGGTTTTAATTAAGCACGTGTACCTTCTTTTGTTGCCTGCTGGGTGGCTGAAGGTTTTGCTAGTGCTTGTTTAGGTGGTTCAAATTTTGCAACCTTGTCTTTCAGATGAATGGTATTCCCAGCTCTTACTGTACCCTTGTCTTCATGGGTTTTTGAGGCTGTGGGATACTGACGCTTAGTCAGGGTCAATACTTGTCCTTGTAGGACCGTAATCTTATCCGCGAGAGATCCCTGGTTTTTGAGTGCGTCTTGCAAGTCTCTTCTCAGGGAATTTATCTGCATGCTTTGCTTTCTCTGAGCCTGCCTCCACATTTTTATTGCATTGTGGAGCACTATGAACTTCTTTGCTTGGGCCACAGTTACTTGTTTCAGTTTCTGGACCTTCTTGTGCTCCCTTTTGTGCCGCGTCACCTGGGTTCTAAGCTTGGCCTTTAGCGTTGCTTTGGTGATGCTCAGGGTAGCCTTCAGTTTCTCATGCTGCTTTGCGGGGACATACTGGGTCATCAGACGTTCCTGCAGCACTAGAATTTCTTTAGCAGCATGCAGCTTTTCTTCCTGCAGCGTTTGCTGCTTCTCCTCAACATACTGGAGGTGTGTACGCAGACCTTGCAGTTGGTTCTGCAGTCTGTGCTCTGCTTCAAATTTTTCCTTGACTTCTTCTGTCAACTGAAAATTTTCTTCTTTCAGTTTTAAGTTTTCTCTTTTTTATCTTGAATTTTCTCTTTTTTCAGTCTTTGTATTCTTCAGGGCTTCTTTGCAGTCCTCCTTCCATTTACGCACATCTGCTTTGAGAATGACACTCTCCTGGCGTGAGACTTCCTTCTCTAGGTTGAGGGTCTGAAGCTCCTTCTGAGAGACTTTGAGATCTGTATCAAGATTACCAATAGTCTCTTTAGCAATGTCCAGCTCCTCAGTGAGACTGTGTAGTTCCTTTCTGGAAACTACCAGGTCTGTGCGGCAGCTGTTGGTCTCATGATGTGAGGCATCAAGCTCTATACGAAGAGTGTGAACCTCTTGCTGGAAGACTGTCATCTGCTTCAGTGCCTCCTCATACTTCCGCTTTAGCGTAGCCACCATTTTATCCGATTGGCTCTGCTTTTCATCCATGGCGGAAATAGTAGCCTTTGCAGTATCTAGCTCAGTCCAATTCGGTCTTGGCCGCAGAGTAAATTGCGAGCACAGTCTTCTGTAGCTCAGCATTATTTTTTCTCTCCCTTTCCAATTCTTCAGAGAGCAGATCACAGTCATGCCTGGCAATTTTCAGGGTGTCTTCAGGGCTTGTTAAGGGATCGTCACTCACTGGTTCCGGCTCCGCTTCCCTGGGATGACTGGTTGAGGGTTCCTCACTGTTGGCACCGGACAGACACTTCTTTGGGGTACACGACTTCTGCCTTGGGCCCTCTGGATATTCGGTTTAACCGCAGGACGAATTCTCCATTTTCTCTAGGCTGCAGGGCAACTCGGTCCCCCTTTTCCTCCACATGATCTGCAGACGTGTCTGTTCCTTCCACGGTACTGCACCGACACACTTTATCCGAGCAAATACCCGGTATGTACCTGGCACATACCTGGAATGCGCCGCTCCTCACCTCTGACAAGCCCCGTTGCATTTGCCTTCCCAGCCTGGGTTCATGCCTGGCTGATGGGCGGCTGATCTGTTAAATGATAATGATTAGGATTTAATAGGCTGCAATGCTTCGCGTGTCTACCAGATGGCATAAATTCATGAATTGTAATGCAGTATATATAGATATACTGTGCAGTATTGCAGCCAGCGGGAATAAAATGCTTCAATCCCGGCCTGAAAATAACTCAATGCACTCGGGCAGAAAACAGTCACAAACCTCAATACACCCGGGTATACCCGAATTCGTGGGACTAGCCGAGCTCGAATAAAGTGTGTCGCCAGTGTAAGTGAAGAACTGCTTTTCTTTTTCCGCCTTTTTGATTTGGATGACACAGTCCCTTCAGGGATATTGGGGTCTCCATCTTCATTTGAAATTTTAGCGGCTTCATTATATACGCCAGGCTTTTCTTGCAGTTGCTTTAGCTGACAGAAATATTGGGTGATCTGCTGCTCCCGCTCTGTCTCCTGCTGATCATATTCGTCAAAGGGAGCGGTCTTTTCTGTTCGTGCCGAGTTCAGGCACCCCCACCATTCTTGGGGTTTTTTGTGGGTGTGACTCAGTTCGGGTTCCCCATAAGAGATGTCTTCCTCTTTATTGGACTGGAAGGGACACTCTTCCATGGGGTAGGGTTCATTACAGGAACGCTGCATCTTGTCCTCCATTTTTAGGCTATCAGGTGTAATTTTCTTCCTGACCTCAGGAGGCACTATTGCAGCTGTTGCCACTGTATTTGCTAGAACCCCCAATTGGGGTAGTCCTACAGATGGGCATATTTTGCTTGTAGAGGTCGTAGCTCTCACAGGCATCTCTGTAGACTTTTCTTTCTTGGGAATTTTTTTTTTTTCAATATCAGCAGTGCTGTGCATGCATTTTCTCTTATCAGGTATACAAGATGTGCAGTTGATAGGTCTATTTGCTCTACTCCATTTACTTGCTAGGTGCAATCTCTCCGCTTCAGCAACAGAATTTGGTTTTCTGCCTGAGTTCAGTAATTTTCAGTCTCATCTTTGGGTATTATGGCATTCACACTTCACACTTTGGGTGTCTGTTTTTGCTCCCAAGATATATATAGGCAGACTTTTTTACTTGCAGAAAAAAAACATTCTTTCATTCCCGGCAGGGTGACTCAACACTCAGCATTTGTTTGCTAAAAATTCCCGTGCTTCAGCACAGTCTTGTATCAATTTTCACACTTTTCTGCATATTCTCCATTCACAGCTGGTAGCCCTATGCGGTGTGGCAACCTTAATTTGCAAAATCAGTACCACTCGTGGGTCACCATCTGTATTCACTGCTTCAGCGAAACTTTTGAAAACAACAAACACCTATCCCTTTTTAAGGGCTGACTCACTTCTTGAACCCTGACTATGGCTGGAAGGCAAAACCCCTATTTCAATGACCATATTACACTTTGTGATAGGCAAAATTAGGTTTAGCTACTTCAGCAGTCTCTTCTGGGTTTTTGTAAGTTTCAGTGCAGTGTGTATCCCTTTAACTCTGATCTCTGCTGCATGAGGTTTTTTTTTTCAGACTGTTTGTAGGCAAAAAGCATAACAAAACATTTCACATAAAAATCTCTGGTCCTTTTTAACTTCAAAGACACCTCTTGTCCCACCTCGGACACCATATGTAGACGGACGTTCACAGAGGTACACAATTGGAGGCTTTCATAAGGTGAAATTATAATAAGGCTTTATTGTGCCTTTTCCATTTCATCAGGAAATCAGCCAAACACAGGGGGGGGGGGGGGGGGGAAACAAAGCTTAATTCACTTGGGAGTATTTCTAGTGAAATCCCATGCAATTCACAACTCCTAGTTAAGCAGGTCTCCCAGCCCCAAACACATAGCATGACATAAGCAGATATAAGAAGTCTTTTTAGAATGAAAGTCTTATCTATTAGCTGCTGTAGAGTAAGCTTCTCTGCTCTCCTGGAACCGCACCCGAGCGTGCACAGAAAATCAGCATCCAGGTTTAGAAGTCTTATTTGGTGTCTTGCAATCAGCTCTGCTGTTTCTTCTTGACAGAGCTCAAGACAGGTCAGCTCCAGAGATCTGTGTTCTCCAAAGTTCAGCCCACAAGTGAGCTAAGGAGTCACTTCCTGTCTCAACAGAAAGGCTTTGTAAGCAATCTAAATCAGGCAGGTGGTGTAAGGAATCCACTACTGGCTTTGACTATAGCCTTGCAGACCTATGCAGTTGCAAGCTTCCTCTGGCAATCTATGGCACATGTGCTGCTTCTCATTGCAGCTTCTGCCCTGTGCTTCAGCATTGGAGGAATACTCACACACCCTACCGCTGCAATAGTGTGTAGTGAACCCTCCCGCCCCATTCCCTCGCTAACCATCACCCGGAATTCCTTGGAAGCTAAAGACTCTCGCAACTTCCTCCGTGCTGATTTCACCAAAGGCATTGCCTTCTCTGAAGGTCCCTCTGCCATTTTTGTCCGACAATCTGTGTCCTGTGTCCCGTACTCTTGGACTATTACTATGCACCGGACACCTGGCTAATGCCCTTCTGATGTTCCCATTCCGGAGCCCTCAGGTTCCATTGTCCATGTACCAAGAACTGCAGTGCCACCGCTGTCTTTTATGGCACTCGCCAATGTACACCTGGATTGTGGACCTAATTCTCGCCGGAGACACTTCAGGAACAACTCAATGTCTCCCAGACCTATGAATGGTCCTGTCCACCCAGGCTTCTCACCCAGTAGTGGGGGTACTGTAAGGAATCCCAACAAACTATGGGCTTTCAACGCCACCTCTCGCCTAAGGAGGTTTAGGAACAATTCCATGTCCCCCAAATCTGTGATGGTTCCTGTTCGTCCGGTGGTCTCACCTGAAGGGGGGGGGGGTACTGTAAGGAATCCTCTACTGGCTTTGACTATAGCCTTGCAGACCTATGCAGTTGCAAGCTTCCTCTGGCAATCTATGGCACATGTGCTGCTTCTCATTGCAGCTTCTGCCCTGTGCTTCCGCATTGGAGGAATACTCACACACCCTCCTCCTGTGATTGGATCTCCGCCCTTTATATCCTGGGCGTTGGCACTGAACCAGTGCCGAGCATAACTCCTACCTGGGACGTTACTATCTCTGCCACAAACCGCCCCAGTCCTCTCTCCTAGCGTTCTTACCTTCCAAGTTCCTGAGTATCCAGAGGCGTGTTCCTGTCTCCTGTGCTGAAGCGTTGTTGCCAGCACTGGTACCTGCTGCATTGACTCCTAGCAGTGGTTACCCCTATTTCCTGGTACCTGCTGCATTCTCTCCTAGCAGTGGCTACCCCTAGTTTCCTGCGGCCTGCTGCTATCTCTATGCAGTGGCCTGCCTTGGACTTCTGCGCTGAAGCGTTGGTTTCCCCGACGCTGCCCTGTGGTGTACTTCGGCCAGCCTGCTGTCTCCCCCTGCTGAGACCGGCATCATGGGCCAAGGCCGCTCCTCGCGCAAAGGCCACTCCCGCGCTCACGCTCCTAAGCTGAAGCAGGGAACTCCTGTCTGCCTTTTGCCAATTCCTTGCTACGACTACGACCACCCGGATGTCTTCTATCCTGACCCTGCTTTGGCCATCGATTGTCCTGTCTTCTCCTACCCCGACTTTGGCTTCAATAACGACGATGCTGCCTTCTCCAATCCTGAGCCTGCGATGTACGACTACGAACTGCGCACTCCGGATCAGTCTGCGCGGACTAAGGTCGGTGATTATATAACCCCACCTCAGCCCCACGGTCCGGTCCCGGTTTGTGGCGAGCATCGGCGTAACAGGTGGTGTTTCATTAATTGACTACCAGCAGTTTAAACACCACACTGCTAGATTAAAGGCACATTACTTGAACAGGTATTACTCCCCTGTTACAGTCGGATACATTTTTTTATTGTCTACAACTCAGGACACCATGTTTAAACAGGCACTACTTGTGCACATACCAGCTTTTGACCCTACCTACCTGTGCTTATTAGTCCTTTGTGACTTAGGGCTAATCGTGTCTAGGCTAGCACTCTACCTTATTCGTGTACTGTATGCACAAAGCTGTACTGGCATGCAGACCCACTAGCCTACCTCTGTCACAGTGGGCTTGTCAGTTGTAGCACTAATACCTATATGTGCTAAACGAATGTAAACAGTTATCCTACCACTGGTGTGACAGTCACTGAATCAGTAGGCTGTGACAGTGAATGGAGAGATGCTGCAGCCAGTTCACCGAGTGTTAATCTCCTCAGACAGAGAAAGCACAGCTGAGGACTGATTAAACAGGGGCTGAACTATCAGTGAAACAAGTGCTTTAAAAAGCAGGAAGTTGCTCACAGAAGGTGAGCTTGTTTTTCCACAGGAAGGGGGACCAGCTGGGACCCCAACCCAGGATAAAGATAAACATTGCTGCGAAGCTCGACACAGCCTGCTCCCCAGTATATATTTTCTTTCGTGATTGTACAAATTGATGTTTTAGCTGCCGATTCCCAGATATCCCTCCAGTCATCATTATCTATTTCTATGTTTAGGTCTTCAGCCCATTTCCGCATATAATTGTGAGGTTGGGACGTTGCGTGAAATGCTATCCCTGTGTATATTTCCAAGATCAAACCACCTCTATAGAGGTCTTCCATACATAATTTCTCAAAGTTCGTCAGGGTAGTAAATTTGGAATTCTGAGAGAACTTTTGGAGGAAGTGTCGGATTTGTAAGTAACTAAAAATTGGAAGGTTCTGCCTGTGGGGCTTTTGTTTTAATTCCTGATATGAGAGCATCTCTTTGATAAGGTCTTTTGCTGCTAGCATGTCCATACTTCTGAGTTGCTCCATATATTTAGAGGAACACGCCGCTGGGAACCTAGGATTATGGACTATCGGGACCAGGCTATAAAGTTGGGTGGAAAGGGCGTATCTTTTTTTGCTTTTAGACTAGATGTCCCATGTGCATCTCATCGCCCCAAGTTTAAATCTTCCCATGGGGCTCTCCCCATCTCCAGAGCTCCAAAGTTCCGCCGCTAGAGTGGAAGGGCCCACATAGGTAGACTCGATCCCCAGCCAACCACAAGTTGTTGGCTCACAGTTCCACATCACTGCTTGTTTTAAGTGGGCCGCATGATAGTATTTGATAATATCAGGCACCCCCATGCCCCCCCGATCTCAGTGCTAGCATTACTAATCTTGCAACCCGTGGTCTTTTATTCTTCCAGATAAATTGAAAGTTTCTGTTTTGGATATTTTTGAGCTCCCTAATCTGGACTTTTATCGGAAGGGTTTGGAAGCAGTACAACAGCCTAGGCAAAATATTCATTTTTACCGCCATTATCCTTCCGATCCAGGATATTTGATAGTCGTTCCAGGACTGAAGATCTTTTTTTAATTTTTTCAAATAGGGGTGAGTAGTTATATTGGTATAATAAATTGTATGTGTTTGTTATGTATATTCCTAGATATTTGATGTGTGTTTGTGACCATTTATATTTAAAGTTTGCTTGTAAAAGCCTGACCTCTTGGGCAGGGAGCGATAAATTTAGTGCTTTAGATTTGTCATTGTTTATTTTGTATCCTGAGGCCTGTCCAAATTGGTCTAGTTGGGATTGCAAATTTGGTAGAGATATCAATGAGTTGGCTAGTGATAATATTATATCATCTGCGAATAGTTAGATCTTGCAGTTTGTTTCACCTATCTGTATACCCTGGATATTGGTATCATCTCTGATTATTGCCGACAGGGTTTCGATCGATAGTGCGAAGAGAAGGGGTGACAATGGGCATCCCTGTATAGTACCGTTTTAATTTTGATGGGGTTCAAGTCTCCTCCTGGAAGTTTAACATAGGCAGTGGGCGTCCTGTAGAGGGCTCTAACGCCCTCCGGGAATGGGCCTGAGAAACCAAATTTCAGCATTGTCTGATCTAAAAATGCCCACTTTATCCTATCAAACGCTTTTTCAGCGTCTAAACTTAATAGAATCGCCTTTGATGGTGGCCATGGCCAGGTGGCCATGGTCCACAATATCCATGACCTTACAGGTGTTATCTGATGCTTGTCTGTCTGAGACAAAGCCCACTTGGTCCGAATGTATAAGTTTATGGAGAATTGGGGTTAATCTATTCGCTAAATTTTGCTGAAGATTTTCAAATCTGAGTTTAATAGAGATATAGGTCTATAACTCCCACATTGAAGAGGGTCTCTGCCTTCTTTATTTATAATCCCTAAATTGGCCATTGAGATTGAGGTCGGGATTTCCGCACCCTTCAGGAAAGTGTTAAACATCTCGAGAATATACGGGGACAGCACCGCTCTGAACTTTTTGTAATACAGGTTGGAAAAGCCGTCTGGGCCTGGTGTTTAATTAGTTTTAAGTTAGCTTATTACTTCTGCAAGTTCTTCCTGGGAGATTATTTTGTTTAATATCTGCGTATCTGCCCCTGAGAGTTTTGGAAGATTACATTGTTTAAGATATTTGGATATTGCCTCAGACCCTGTATGTCCTCCTCGGTTAGATTCTAGATTATATAATTTGGTATAGAAATTTGAGAATTCTTTCGCTATTTCTTTATCTTTATATGTTGTCTCTCCAGTTTTAGTACAGATTGCTGAGATTTGAGATTTAACTCTCAGACCTCTTAGTTTGTTAGCTAAAAGTCTGTCAGCTTTATTGCCCTGATCGTAGAACCATTGGTTTGTCCAACTTAGCGCTCTCTCCACCTCATCTATTTGTATTTTTTTTAGTTCCAATCGAGCTCTTTCTAATAATTTATATAATTTTTTTGAGGGGTTCTGTTTGTGTTTTTGTTCAATGTGGTCAGATTGTCCGCTGCCTCTTTGTATTGTTTTAGTTTCTCTTTTTTTTAATATGCTGCGATATAAATGAGGTCCCCTCTAATTGAGGCCTTGTGTGCCTCCCAGAGCATTGCCGGGGGGACACTGAGCCTTTGTTTAATCGGGAGTCATTTAATTTCCAGAGATATCTACTGTTTTTGCCAAAAGGCAGAGAGAGCGCTAATTCGATAGGGGCATGGTCTGACCAGGATATATATCCTATATTAGACTGGTCGGATGCCTGGAGAATATTTTTAGTACCTACAGTATGAAATAGTCAATCCTCGAGTAGGACTGATATGGGGCCAAAAAAACCGTATAGTCTTGCTGACCTGGGTGTTGGGCTCTCCAATGTCCACCTGCGAGAAATTTTGCATTAATTCTTTGAACACCTTCGCTTTTTTAATGGTAGTTTTGGAGTGTCCAGCCCCTGTGGAGTCTGATTTATCTAATTCTGGTGTGTTTGTCATATTAAAATCTCCGGCTACTATCATTGAGGAGAGAGTAATCAGGTCCAAAGATTCCAGGACCTCTTTCAAAAATTCAGGTTGATGGTCATTCGGGGCATATATGTTACAGAGGGTTACAGGAGACCCTGACAGACAACCCTGAACCACAAGGAATCTGCCTCCCGTGTCCCGGAATATTTTTTCCATTATAAAGGGGGTATTGTTTTTGAGTAGGATTGCTACTCCTCTTTTTTTCACGGAGTAGGAAGCATAATATGCTTTGGGATATAAATGTTTGAATGAGTTTGGGGGGGAATTTGAGTTAAAGTGTGTTTCTTGGAGGAATAGTATATCCCCCTTGGTTTTTTACAACTCCTGTAGAGCTAATTTCCTTCTCCTGTTTGAGTTGAGCCCCTTGACATTCATAGATATTAATTTTATTGAATTTAGGGAAGCCATGTATGTCTGAGTTTGTGAAATTGTTTGGGCCTATCCACTTTCCCAGAGTGGAGGCTTGTTTCTCTTGATTCCTTTTTTATGTTGAGGTTTTTGTTTCATGTTTTAGAGCCCTTCTAGTGATAGACTTGGTTGCTTGGTTGGAAGGGTAGGGGAGGGTGGGTGTCGGGAACAGGCGGGGGGTGGGGAGAGATGGGCAGCAGAATGAAAGTGGGTTCTTTGTGAACCCAATATTGGTATCCTTCTTCACTCTAGTGAGAAGGTAGTTGGGCCTATTGCCCATGTGAGAACTTCCCAGGTGGTCCGCACAGGTGTGGGTCAAGGGAGATAACCCTACCCCCTGCACATTTATGGTGTGAGGGAAACCATGTAGTTATCCTTAGAGAATGAATATTTTCGTCTCCTGAATCCTAACCTTTATATTGGTTTGGCGGAACAGTAGGTCGTAGAGGCGAAGGGGTCCTCTTAGAAGCTTCAAACCCTGTTGGGGAACTTTATAACTACGGGTCAATCCATGTTCCCCACTGGCGCAGGGGAAAGGAAAGGGGCGAGAGTGGGGGGGTGGGAGGGGGGCTAATGGCGGGGACAACCCCCGGGGAAGAAACAGAAGGCCACAGCAGTTCTTTTCCGGCCAAATATGAACCATCGGGGTTTTAACATATAGAAACAGACCTGTCAGATGGGAGTCCGTATGGGCGTCCTCCCCTCTGGTACCAGAATATCTCCCCCTCCTTACGGTTTGAGGGGCTTCTTCTCGGGGCCCTCCAAACCGACCAGAGACTTGTGGATGCGGCTCTTCCTACCACCTCCCTCGGAGGAGCTATATAGCGCACTGGGATCCTCTTCGGTGCTCCCCTCAACTGCCACAGAAGGTAAGATCGCTTCCGTAGGCGCACCCCCACCCCATCATCATCATCCGGTAGGTGCCAGCACGGAGGCCGATGCACGCTGTGAGACACTCCCTAGATCGGGGAGAGAAGCGGGGTCCCAACGGGCAAGGTAGGTGGCAGGGTAGTGGCATAAAGGGGGGAGGGCAGGGCGGGGGAGAGATAGCAAGGGCCTGGGACAGGTATAGGAGGTTGATTGCATCTCGAACCGGAAAGAGGGGGGGAAGACCACCAGGGGGGGGTCTGCCCATCCGGAGCGGCATCTAGAGATCCAGTAATAGGAAGGGTAGTGTGGGGAGAGCAGGAGGGGAGCCCATGGCAGGAAGGGGCAGATCAGGAGAAAAGCCCAGCGGGAGCAACACTCCCCCTCCAGCCGGAGGGTAAATGAGTAGTTGGGCATCAAGGGTGCTCCCGTGCGGCTCTCAATTCCGGGCGGCCCCGGGCTGTGGCGGGGGTATCCGGACCCTTATCATGGCTCAAACACTTCAGGGGTTGCAGGAAGTAGACGAAGTCGGGGCAGCTCGAGGACGGTGGCGATCTTGTTCTGATTCCTGGGTGAGTTCTTCTGTTATCTCTTTTTTTTTGTCTCTGGGATTGTTATATCTCCATGGCTCTGGGAACTCTCTGGGAGGCGATCCTTTCTGAAGCTCTATGCGGAGCGCAGGGTGACGGGAACTCGGCTCCTCTTCTCCTTCTCCATGGTTTTCCAGCCCTGGGAGTCCTAGTGATTTTAAGAAAGAGGTCTTGAGATTGATTTAAACTTGCCGTTCTTTTGAACGATCAATTTGAATGGAAATCCCCATCTGTTTCGGATTTGTTGGGCATTAAGATCTTTATTAGGGGTTTCATGTCGCGTCTTCGTTGTATGGTGGCTCTAGAGAGATCTTTGTAAACTTGAAGGGCTTTGTTTTAGAAGCTGATTTCCCCTCTCTCTCTGCACACGTACATTATTTTTTCTTTTATGGAGTATCCTTATGATGAGGTCTCTCCTCCTTCTAGGATCCTCCGAGCGGGGACCTAGCACTCTGTGAGCGTGATCCATCTCCAGGTACCTGGGGTCGAGATCTGGTATCAAGGACAGGAACAGTTCTTCCAGGTAAGTTTTAAGATTTTCCATTTTTATTTCTTCAGGTATGTTGCGAATCCGGATATTTTGGCGGCGGTCTCTGTTTTCATGATCCTCGATGGATTCCTTCAGGGAGTTGATTTCATATCCCAGGCGGCATATCTCATCTTCCGCAGAGGATTGGGAGAGGATCACCTCCTCTAGTTTGGTTTTGACAGTATCTGTGCATTCTGCCAATTCTTTTAATTCTGTTTTAACACCAGTTATGGCCGTTTGTAGGTCTTCTTGGAAATTATGCCTCATTTTTGTGAAGAATTGTTCTAATAATTGCTCCAAATAGGCTTTTGTAACTTATTCTGTCTCTCCTGCCTCCCACGGCCCCTTCAGCCTCGCGTGAGCTCACATCAGTCCCCTGTGAATTTTCTTCGGCGCCATCTTGGGAATCCAGGGTTTCCATTCCACGGCCCATTGGTCTTTGCAGACTCGCACAGAACTTAGCAATGTCCTGATTCACAGCTCTTTTAAGTTTATTTGCCATCTCTAGGCGTTTACCTAATCGGGTCCCCGAAAAAGTATTTGTTTTTGGTGGTTTTTATGCTTTTTCTAGTTGCTTTAAGGCAGGGAGTCTTGGGAGCTCTTCCCTCAAGCAACCATGCCGGCTGACGTCACCGGACGTCCTCGAAGAAATTTTTAAAGATGCCCCTGCAATGTCAGGAAAGCATGTGTCAGAAGGGAACCCCGCTGGAAATGCGCTGCAACTAACAAGACATGAATGAGATCTCCTCCATAAACAATTGAATAAAGAGCAAGAAGTGAAGGTTGAATTAAAGAGGTTTCTGTTCACTGCTCACCTTGAGAGTGAGAAAGCATAGCTTATGCAGTGAGTTTGATGACGCCATGACGGATCTTGAGAGGGCAAATGCTGCTTTTGTCGCCATGTAGAAGAAGACTCCTAGTCTTAACATACAGCTGGAAGTCTCCCAGAAAGAGGTGCACACCCTGAGCACACAGCAGGAAATGTCACGCCATGAGGTCCATGCTCTCAAATCAGAGGTCAGTAAATTGAAGGATACAGATGAAAAGATCCTGATTAATTTAGAGACTGTAAAAAGAGAAAATAAAAGTCTGAAATAGGAAAATTCAGATTTGAATGACCAGGTCAGTCAAATGAATGGAAAGCTTCACAAGCTAGAACAAATGAAGAAACTTTTTGAACAAGAAAATTTAGAAGTACACGAAGCACTTCAGCAGCACACATACTGCAGAGCCATCTGCAAGGTCTGCGTATGTACCTACGAGAGGCAAAGGAGAAGCAGTGAACACTGCAGAAAGAAACTCTGCAGGCTATTAAAGTACAAGTGCTGAAGAAATGTTTTAGTACCCAGTGTGACACCGCAGAGCAGTATGAGAGGTAGTATGAGAAGGTCCATAAACTGAAGCAAGAGTTAGAGGAGCAGAGACACTGCTCCATCCTGAATAGTCAGTACGCCCAGGAGAAAGAAACATGGGAAAGGAAAGCTGCTGGGACCCTAGCAAAGAAATCTACAAAGCTCCGAAATATAATGAAGGATGCATTGATGTACTGTACAGTCAGAGCCAGAACAAGGAAGAGATGGAGGCTCTGAAAGGAGAACTGTGAGATGTACTCAAGAAACAGAATTCTCTTGCTGGTGAATTAATCTTATTGAAAAGGGAGAAAAGCATTTGAATCGTTCAGAAACAGTGCAAAGCTCTTATCTAAGGAAGAAGGGAGAGAGAAAGTTATCTGCGTAAAAGCTCCTCAACTGTTGTCATCCAGGCTTCCTAGAGAGGGATGAAAAGTTGTCAGTTTAATAGCTGGAATAAAACCGCCTGCGATATTCAGTCAGTCTGGAGGATGCAACGAAAAAGGAAGAAGTATAAACATTTGAAGCAATGTATTATTACACTCCAATCATTATACCATGAACACATGATACGAAACAGGTTCCTTACTATGAAATGTGCAACTATAAAAATTCAGTTTCTGACTATAATGAAAAAACAGAAAGTGAATCCCTGCACTTCTCCCATTGGGCTAACAATAAATGGGGAAATCAATATACTTAGTGAAAACTAAATGTGTAAGACAAAGGAGACTTTTGGTTATATCCTTTGATCAAATAATGCCAAGCCTGCTAACCAACATCAAGGTAAGTCTGACTAGGATGAGACAGAACTTTATTCGCTCACACCCAGAGAAAAGCAGCACTGGTTATCCAGCGATACTTCCGTCTGAATAAATTTAGGCCACGAGAAAGAGAGGCCTAAGACTACGAGTTTGCCAACAGCAAAGGAAAGATGCCACAGGGTACAGCCAGAGTTGGTGAGAACTATGTCAAGGTTAAGGCGTTAAATATTAAAGGTGTCTCATCTTCTAAGTACCATACAATTGCCCCAAAGAGAAATAAAAAAATTACTGATGAGTGAAAATGGTCTTGCAAAAAGACATTGCAATTATATATGTATGTGTCTTTATTTATATAGAACCATTAATATACATAGCGCTTCAATAATACACGTGACAATCCTATAAATAATATATAATACAAATAATAGAACATGGTAATAAGTGCTTCAGACATAAAAAATAACATTTAGGAAGAGGTGTCTCTGCTCCTAAGATCTTACAATCTAATTGGTAGTTAAGAAAAACATACAGAGACAGTAGTAGGGCATTCTGGTAAGTGTGTCTGCAGGGGGCCAAGCATTATGTATCAGGTGTATAGTATTAGCCACGGAGCTACTCATATGCTTTGTTAAGCAGGTGTGTTTTAAGGTGGGTCTTAAAGGTGGATAGAGAGGGTGCAAGTCGGATATTGAAGGGAAGGGCATTCCAGAGGTATGGGGCAGTCAGTGAGAAAGGTTTAAGGCGGGAGAGGGATTTAGATACAAAGGGGGTAGAGAGAAGACATCCTTGAGCAGAATGCAAGAGTTGAGATGGTGCATAGCGAGAAATTAGGGCTGAGATTTAAGGAGAGCAGAAGAATGTAAAGCTTTAAAAAAAAAGGAGGAGAATTGTGTTTAAGATAGATTGTAGGGGAGACTGGTGAGAGGCAGGAAGGTCGGACAGCAGAAGGTTACAGTAATCGAGACTGGAGAGAATGAGGGCCTGTGTCAGAGTTTTAATAGTGAATCAACAAAGGAAAGGGCGTATCTTTGTAATATTGTGGAGGAAAATGCGATGAGAGAGGAGAATGTGAGAGAGGAATCGAGTGTGACCCTTAGGCCTCGGACATGGTCAAAAAGACTGTGCTGTGGCGCGCTGAGCCGCGCTGAGGGGAAACATTATCCCTATCAGCGCGGCTTTAGACGGCGCTTCCGCACGCTTCCGTAGGCGTGCGGAGGCGTGTGGAAATGCAAGAGACAGGCAATTTTGCCGCTGAGGGAAGCGCAGGGCCGGTCACGTGACTGCCAGAAGCCAATGGCATTCCGTGACGTCGGCGCCGAGACGTGGTGCCCTAGTCCAGCCTCCCGCCCCACCTCCAGGCCCGCCTCCAGCCCGGCTCCCACCCGGCACACAAACGCGCTCGCTGACGCTCATGCAGGGACACGAAAAATCTCCTGCTTGAGCAGGAGAGCATGAGCGTCAGCGCTGCCCAGCGCTCTTCATATCACCATGTCCCAGGCCGAAGGCAGCGTGCTTGCGCTACTGGGTGTATAACAGAACTTCCAAAAGTAATGTGGAAGGAGGTAGTGGGGCCAGGCTTGGGATGAAATATAAGGAGCTCTGTTTTTGACATTTTTTTTTTTAAGTCGGCGTAGGGCCATCCAGGATGATATCGCAGAGAGACATTCAGAAACTTTGGTCTGTACAACAGGTGTAAGGTCAGGGGTTGAGAAGTAAATTTGTGTGTTGTCATCATAGTGGTGATATTTGAACCCAAAAGATGTGATTAGATCACCTAGAGAGAGTGTGTACAGAGAAAAGAGGAGAGGTCCACTACAGAGCCCTAGGGCTCCCTGATAGAGAGATCGATAGAGGAGGTGTTAGCAGAAGAGACACTGAAAGTACGATGAGAAAGGTAAGAGGAGATCCAGGATAGAGCTTTTTTATGAATACCAAGAGTATGGAGAATGTGAAGGAGGAGAGGGTGGTCCATGGTATCAAATGCTACAGAGAGATCGAGTAATATGAGCAGAGTGTAATGACCTCTGTCTTTGGCAGCAGAGAGGTCATTAGTTATTTTAGTGAGGGCTGCTTCAGTGGAGTGAGCAGTGCGCAAGCCAGATTGTAGAGGGTCTAGGAAAGAATAGGTGTTGAGAACATGGAGCAAGCGAGAGAATACAAGATGTTCAAGGAGTTTAGAGACAAAATGCAGGAGGGAGACAGGTCGATAGTTAGAAAGACAGGTAGGGTCAAGCTTGCTGTTTTTGAGTAATGGCATGACTGTTGCATGTTTGAAGGAGGAAGGAAAGGTACCTGAGTAGAGGAAGAAGTTAAAAATCTGTGTGAGTGTAGGGATTATAGTAGGAGCAAGAAGTTTTAGGAGATGGTAGAGAATGGGGTCAAGAGGGCAAGTAGTAGAAGAAGAAGAGGGGATCAGCAGTGACACATCCTACTCTGTGGCAGCAGAAAAAGAGTCAAGGAATGCAGGAGGAGAGTTAAGAAGCAGTGTAGGGTGGGAGGAGGAAACAAAGGGGATGTTCTGACGTATGGATTCCACCGTTTTCTTAAAATAGTCAGCAAAGTCCTGAGGTGATATGGAGGAAGAAGAAGAGGCTGCTGAGGGTGGTCTGAGTAGGGAGTGAAAGACAGAGAAGAGTTGGTGTGGGTTAGACCTGTGGGTGTTGATTAGTAAAGAAAAGTAGGTATGTTTAGCCTGAGACAGGGCTCAATTTAAGCATACATTTGTAGTGAAGGAAGTCTGCGAGAGTGTGAGATTTCCTACAGAGGTGTTCAGAGGAATGAGTGCAGGAACGCAGCAAGTGCATGTGGGAATTTAGCCAGGGTCTGAGATTAGAAGGGTGAGAATGGTAGAGAGAAAGCAGGGCATGTAGATCAAGAGAGAAGGACAGGCAGAGTTGTAGTTCCTGACCAGATTGTCAGGGTCTGGAGCAGGGCTGAGAGAGGAGAGGGAGGTGCGTAAAGTGGAATCAAAAGCTGTAGGTTAATAGAGCGCAGGTCTCTGCCGAAACGAGGGGTAGAATAAGATAGAGAAAGGGAAAAGTGAGAGAGAGAGAATAAGATGAGGTGATTGTCAGAGATAGGAAAGGGGGAAATGGAGAAATCCGAGAGAGAAAAGATTTTTGTGAAAACCATGTCTAGATACTGTAGTAGCCATCTTGTTGGTGCTGGCTGCAGTCCACTGTTGAAGGCCAAATGCAGAGGTTAGAGAGAAAGTGGGAAGCCCAAGGGAGAGTGGGGTCATCAATGTGGCAGTTGAAGTCCCCAAGGAGAACAACAGAAGAGTGTAAGGAGAGAAAGAAAGAGACCAGGATCCTAAGTGATAGAAAAGCAGGAGGGGGGTGAGTAGAAGTAGGTGGGCAATAGATGACCGCCACGTGGACAGGAAGAGGAGAGAAGATCTGGACAATGTGAGCCTCAAAGGAGGGAAAAGCAGAGAGGGAGGAATAGGAAGGGTATGGTAACGGAAGAGAGAGGAGTGAAGGAGCCCCATGCCTCCACCCATGCCATCAGGACACAGAGTATGGGTGTGACCATTGGGCTTCAGTCACGCAACCGTGATGTGTCCTGTGACGAGATGCATGATGCACATCGCACTACCTAGCCGGGGCATACCACAAGCACCACACTCATGCTCCGCACACAAGCTGTGCGCAGGCGCAGCACGGCTCTGAAAAGTCTGTCTCTTTTTAATTATTCCTCACCTGATCTTCTCCCCACCAATGCCTATCAGTGGATTGAATATGTCTAAGGGGGCGGTTCTCATTTATTGCTCTGCAGCCTTGTACTAACTAGCTATTGGCTACCTGTTCGTTAAATGCTCAGCCAACCCTGCTGCAAGTTGGCTGAGCATAAACTACTGTTTGCCCCAAGCACACTGCTGGAGAATCTCAGTAAGGCTCTCTCTATGCAGAAAAAACTCATGCTCCGCACACAAGCTGTGCGCAGGCGCAGCAGGGCTCTGAAAAGTCTGTCTCTTTTTAATTATTCCTCACCTGATCTTCTCCCCACCAATGCCTATCAGTGGATTGAATATGTCTAAGGGGGCGGTTCTCATTTATTGCTCTGCAGCCTTGTACTAACTAGCTATTGGCTACCTGTTCGTTAAATGCTCAGCCAACCCTGCTGCAAGTTGGCTGAGCATAAACTACTGTTTGCCCCAAGCACACTGCTGGAGAATCTCAGTAAGGCTCTCTCTATGCAGAAAAAAACAGGCTGACCGACATGGTCCAAAACCCCTACGTACAACCCGGGACAAAAGGTAAGGGTATCCACAAAAAAACATCCAATTGAAGGTCCCCACAGCAAAGTTGGCACCGAGGTATATTGGCCCATTTCCAGTTGTTGAAAAAATCAATCCAGTGGCCTACCGGCTACGATTGCCAGCATCTAGGAAAATCCCCTCAGTGTTCCATACGTCACTACTCAAGCCCTTCATACAGGACCCTCAGTCACCAGCTTCGGTGTCCCCTCCTGAACCCCTCTTGGTTGAGGGACAACAGGAATTTGAAGTTCAAACCATCTCGGACTCCAGACTCACCCGAGGAAAGATCCAGTACCTGGTTCATTGGAGGGGCTTCGGTCCCGAGGAACGTTCGTGGATCTCAAGGGATCAACTACATGCCCCTAGACTTGTTCAGGCTTTTCACCAAAGATTTCCCTCCAAGCCATCCCTGGGACACCTGGAGTTCGCCCCTGAAGGGAGGGTAGTGTGAGGATTGGGCTTCAGCCCCGCCCTGTGATGCGTCCTATGACGAGATGCATGACGCATGCATGCTGCTCTTCCTAGCCGGGGGACACCGCACGCACCGCTCTCGGGCTTTGCCCTCGTGATGTCACAGGTGATGCGCATTGCACACAAGTTACGCACAGGCGCCGCACAGCTCTGAGAAGTCTGTCTCTCTCTAACTATTCCTCACCTGCTCTTCTCTCTGCCCTGCCTATCAGTGGACCGAATATGTCTGAGGGGTCGGTTCTCATTCATCATCCTGCAGCCTTGTACTAACCAGCTATTGGCTACCGGTTCCTTAAATGCTCAACCAACCCTGCTGCAAGTTAGCTGAGCATAAACTTCTGTTTATGTAATGAAGTGCTTGCCCCAAGCACACTGCTGTCTTGCTGTTGCCTTGTTAACCCTTGCCTTGATTCATTGCTCCTGTTTCACTTCGGCTTGTATCTGTACCTCTGCCTTCTCTGACCCCTGACTTCGGCTCGTATTTGGACTTCTATCTTTTCTACTCCTGGACGCCGGCTCCGCACTACGACTATCCGATCTCTCCTATCCTAGACCACGGCAAGTACCACAACAACTCTGACATCGGCAACCTTGACCGGGCTACACGACCTTCACTCTGCACTCCAGACTTGGTTGCCCGGCTGCAGGTTGGTGGTAACCAACATCCCCACCTCAGCCTTGCGGTCCTGTCCTGTTTGTGGTAAGCACTCGTTACAGGGAGAAAGAAACGCCACCATAAGAGGGCAGCTTCCAGAGCAGAGTCAGACTGAGTGAGCCAGGTCTCAGTTATAGCAGATAGGAGCAGAGAGTGAGAGAAAAAGAAGTCATGCACAGAGAGGAACTTGTTAGAGAGGGAGCGAGCATTCCAAAAGACACAAGAGAAAGGGACACATGAGGGAGGGTGACAAGGGATGGGTATAAGGTTAGAGGGGTTGGCACCAGAAGGAGTTGCAGTTGCATGTGGGAGGCGAGGACGAGAGCATGTAGAAATAAGACAGGACCAGGATTGGGAGATATATCCCCAGAAGCAAGGAGGAGAAGCATGCAAAGAAGGAGAATGTGTGAGGAGGATTAGTAGGGGTGTGTTTTACTGCAGGGGGTATCGCTGTGTAGTGACTGAGGGCACAGGTAAGAAAGGAGTTCATGTGAACTGAGAAGTGGTGAAGAAAGGAAAGATGGAGATATATGAATAGAGTTAGCGACATAATGAGGCTGGTAGAAAGAAGTGCGTAAATTGAGAAGTGAGGTCATAGCAAATATAAAATGTGCAATAAGAACAAACAAGAAGGTTCACAGATTGGAAAGCAAAAGTGACAAAGTTTAACGCTGGCCTTGAATAGTTCCACATCTTGGCAATCTGGGTTACAATATAAAGACAAGGAGAATCAGATCCAGGGGTTTCGTCAGAATCCAAAGAAACAGGCCGACAATCTGAAAGACACAAAAAGCTCTCCCCAACTTCACCCCCTCCTTCACCTTCCCTTCCTTTTCTCTTTCTCTTACTTTACTTATCTCTTTCAACTTAAAAACAAAGGGTTGCACGAACCAGGCGCTATGTATTAAAATTATTATACAAAAAAGAAGCGCTCTGAAAGTTCAAAAAAGTGTCTAAACAAAAACGGAATTGATGTGGTGCTGCATTAAGAAAAAAGAGCTGTTCCTAGTTCTTTTGATTGAAGATTCACTCAGGAAAAAATTAGCGCACCTCCAAGAAATAAAGACAGAAAAGGCAACAAATAGTGAAGTACGTTCTAATGATTCAGAAAAAGAAAAAATGGTGAGATATGCACTTACTTCCAAGTGCCTGGTAACCTTTACGTGCCAGGTTACCAGGCACTTGGAAATAAGTGCATATCTCACCATTTTTTATTTTTTATGAATCATTAGAACGTACTTCACAATTTTTTGCTTTTTCTGTCTTTATTTCTTTGAGGTGCGCTGATTTTTTCCTGAGTGAAGCTATGTATTAAAAGTAGAGGAAAGATCCTCTTGGGCTAAAAGGCAGAAATCTTATCAAACTCTCTGTTCCATGGACGGTAATTGCATCTGTTTCTATGTTCTAGAAATTCTGTTTGTAACTTAAAGTTTGCTATATACGCCGAAATATTGGAAAACTGCATGCATGTAAAACCATACTAAAAAACAATAAAAAAGATTGCTATTAAAAAAAAAGAAACAGAAAGCATTAAAATGAAATTTGGGGATTTAATGGACACAGGATATCAAAGAAAAACATGGGTTGGGACTAACCAATTAGGTTACACGTGCGGACTACACTACCGACACGTTTAATCCGAGCAGGGCTAGTTCCGCAAGCCGGGGGATGCCCCGGCTTGCTAGCCCCACTCCCTCGGCGTGCCGCGCGTCACCGATGCGCGGTCACGCGTCATCGTGTGTCAGCGCCCCCTGCACGCGCGTCCAGGGCTCCCCGAGGGAGCCCTGGTGTCCCGCGATGTGGGGGACGGCGGCAGGGGGTTCCGGGGGACCCGGCGGACCCGGCGGCGGGAGGGAGAGCGCCCCGATCGGAGGGCGCTCTTCCGCTGCTTCGGCGCGCGCCCGGCACCCTCCGGCGCGCGCCAGGTTACTGCTGCGGCCGAGAACGGGCAAATGCTCGAATAAACTCGGCCGCAGCAGTATGTCACAGACAGTTTAGCCTTGCAACATTATTTCCTAGTACAATTATATTTGGTATATTATGACTCTAGAATTATCAGTCTGTGAATATTGCAATGTTGTATTTATTTCTCTTCTCTGAAATGTAGGTAAGGCTACAAGTTAGTATACAGGGTTGACGGCCCTTAACAATATTGCAAGGTTGTATCTTTTGGAAATATAGAGAGGTGGCCAACTGTTCTCTCCTGCTAGCCTAGGAAAATCTGTGGCTATCTTCCAGAAACGCTGCAACATTTCTGTGTTATTTCTGCAGCCAGACTAATGGCCCATCGGATTAATACAGCAGGGGGCCCTGCTAATAGAATGGGACTGCAGGAATCCCTGCTGTGTTAATCCAATGGGCCATTAGTCTGGATGCAGAAATATCACAGAAATGTTGCAGCGTTTCTGTAAGATAGCCATCGATTTTCCTAGGCTAGCAGGTGAGAACAGTTGGCACCTATGTATACTGTAGGTACCTTAAAAATTAGAAAAAAAAGTTGATGCCCCTTTTGGTTCATAAATGTATAATATTGATCATATTTTAGACTAGTAAAAGAGGCGTATTCAGAGGGGAAAAATCCCAGGGAGGTGACAGAAACTTTCCAGCTTTGTGAATTTATACAGAGAATGTTTATCATATCCTAGGATATAGGAAAATTATGTTGCTAGAAAGTATTTTTGAAAATGGTTCCCTGTGAAATGGTAAAAAAATATGATGGCCAAGAATAGTGTATTATGAAAAAACTCATTGTCAGTAATTGCAGCTTAGGGTCAAATTAAAGTTTTAGGATAAAGGTTCACATTTATTTCAAGTGAATGCTTAATTTTGAGGGAGTTACCGATGTAGCGTTATGATTGTCGCGCTGCCCTCACAAAATATGCCACGGCACAGTGTGAGCGTACCTGTGCTCATGGAGTCTCAGTAAGGAGACTAATGGCTGATCAGGTTTAACAGAGCGGGAGCTCCTGCTTCTGAATGGACTCCCGCTGTGTGAATCCTACAGTTTGCATTAGGCTGGAAGAGATGTGCCATGAGTAGACAGAATCAGTCACTCTAACTGCGCACCTCTGACAGGCAATGACGCTGTTTTTATTTTATTAGAGGAGGTGGATGAAGGGCTAGTTTTTCCAAGGGGTGTGGTTAGCCCTACCAGGAAGGTTGCGTTAGGGGTAAACCCCTACATTACCTAAATTATGGTAATGAAGGTGTTAACCCCTGCCCCTACCCACCCGAGAGGCCTAATCACCAACCCGGGGCAACTTTCCCCTTTATCCACCCCCTCTACCCCCAATAAACATTAAAATATAACAATATTCCAGAAATGTACGATTATTAAGCTGTTATGGTATACCAACAAGTGGAAAAATATTCTAAAAGCAATGCCATTTTTTCTTCTTTTTCTTTTCCCCTTTCCCAGTCCTTTAAGTTATTTTTTTTATTAGTTACATTATACGCTGTCACAATAGTGATGTCATTATTGTCTTCCCACTAAATGTGTTTTTATATATTATAAAAATAATATATATTTATATATATATATGATACAAATGTCGGTAATTCAAAAATAACATGTTATCCTTTTTTATGTTCTGTATCCCATTTCCCACTTTTCTTAACAAAAACTCAAATAAAGAACAAGTTTACAAAAAAAAAAATAACAATCCTACCTCCCTTCCCCCCCTCTAACCCTAACAACACCACCCCCCCTTCCAATACATACAATACAATTATGGTCAAAATTGGTATTATCCAGATATGGATAATAGCGAATTTACCCATTGAAAATAAAACATTTGCCAGCATATAGTAAATAAAAATGGTACTTTCCTGTGCCAGGACTGTCCTTATCCTCCTCATCTTCAGTGTGAACTGACAGTAAATACTAATGTGGGCCCTCAAACTAAAAATGTACTGCACTGCTTAATATGTTGACACTACATATAAATGCTAGTAATAATAATATATAATAACATTTGCTGCTTTTACGACTTGTACTTTGTGTATGTCATACTGATATGATATGAACAAGTGGGAGCAATACCTTTGACAACATCTGTAGGTACAACATCCAGGCCCTTTTACAGAAATAATTAGAACATAATAGAAAATAAGGGTGATTTTAAATGTGTTAAATATTTTTCTTTTTTGTAATAGTACAAATAAAAATATTACACCACAGACAGAAAAGCTACAAGACAAAGAAATGTGTATACCATAAGACACACCATGGCACAGCTTAGTAAACATTGGTAAATAATTATCAATGTGCATTATGAATATTTTGATGATCAGATTATGTGCAATAAAATAATGTATTAATTGAATTGTGTATTTGGCAATGGAAAACAAGAAATTAAACAGTATCCATTTTCTAAATACACAAAACAAAAATTGAAATAGAGGATAAATTATGAAAATGTGTTAGGCACAAGTAAGCAATTCTCTTGTTTTGTAAATGTACTGCATGTCATAGACTTGCTTACAGACCCTTATTGCAGCTATACAGTAAATTGCTTTTTCAGTTAACCATGACACAGTAAATGTCAGTGCTGGATTCCTAAACACAGTTTCATTTTACTACTGGCACCTCAAGATATTTTGTCGAATGAGTACAAAGAAAAACAGCAGGAGGGTTGGAAAAATAAAACGTTTACTGAGAAGGAAATTGGGAACAGGATGCTACAGTATACAACAATATATATTTAATCTTGTATTTGTTGCACCACAGGTTAACAGATGTCAATCAATCTGAACTATCTAAAGGTTGGTTTTGTATCTACTGTTGGTTTACTCTACAGTATCTTTGACAAAACAGTACTGTTGCAGATACTGTATTCTGCAACTGAGTTTATGTTGCAAATTGCACGATTGTAAATCCCATTGCAATGAATTTGTGTTGCCCATTTTTTCAGCTTATATACATATATTGATTTTAAAGTATTTTCTGAAATTAAAATATTGGTGTTTCATTGAAATAAATAATTTTCCTTCTAATCCACTTTTCTGTCACTATGTACAAAAGATTAAAAATAATTATCCATAAAACCTGTCCTGTTGTCCAACATTTTCTTCTCAGAGTGAGTTTAATTCCCCACATTTTCCATCAGCTGAAATTTGATACATTTTATAAAAACTTGACAAAGAAGGTAACAGTGATTTCCTCCATATTTTCTAAGGGGAGCTATGCCACAATTTCAGCCGACCCTGAAATGGTGCAAATGTGGAATTTCCAATAGCAGTTAAGATTGCGTCATTTAACAGATTGCATAATGTTGTTACCGGTGGCTCCATGGCTCTGCCATGGAACATCTGTAAATTGCACAATAAACATTGCAGTAATTGTAACTCTATATCATGTGATAACATGAGCAATAATGTCTACTACATCTGTACATAATTTCCCAGAAATCTTATTGTACAGTGCAATATATATATATATATATATATATATATATATATATATATATATATATATATATATATATATATATATATATATATATATATATATATGTATGTATGTATATATATATATATTATTAAAAAAAAAGGGAAAACACCCTGGCCCATGAATGTAATACTGATGATTCCTAGAAGCTCTAATGGTTTCCCAAAAAATCTAATGGTTTCCCAAGTTTCCAAAAAATAAGCAGTAGTACAGTATATAAAAAAAATACAATTTATTAAAAATATTTTAAGTACAATTGAAAAGCTCCCAATCAGGAGTCTTGCATTCAATAATTCCTATATCTTGATTAAGCTTAATCAACCCATATTACACATTCACAGTTATAGCATTAAATATATAACAAATATATCCAATGCACAGACTAATGCAGATAAGGTGAAAAAGTCCACTCTAAACTTTGCAAGTGGTTTGTTCTATAGATGTCCAGATATTATATATATCTATATGTATATATATATATATATATATATATATATTTGATTTTTGGCACTATAGCCCAATTAAAAGCTTTTCAGCATACGATCCCCTTTATTGGAGGAAGTTCTAATTTGGAAAACTGTGTGGAATATAGTTCGTATGGATTAAGTGCATGTCGCAACCTGGAGTTTTTATGGATGTACTTTTTTTTAAAGATGTTATATCCTTGATTTATGGATGCTGGAGTAGCTTCATTTGGGTGTATATGATGTAATCACTATGTTGTTAAACTGAATTTTCTGTTGCCACCCATAAGTGATAGTTTCTATTTGTTTGTTCTGTATGTACGCCTGTGAGTACTTGTGCCGGTAATGTAGGTGTACACAGTATTACTTACGGACTCCGGTTGTTGTATTTGTTATACGCCATCACCGCTCACGGCCCGGTTGGGCTTGGAATCTGCTCACTCTATGTGCAGATAGCTCTTACCGCAGTGTCCGTCGGGTGCTGTGATTATTACCTCTTCTGGCACTATTAGCCCCCGATCCATGGCAGCTTTGCATAGTGATCTTTTCTGAAACTTTGTTTCTCCTCCAGCTTTGATCCAACGTGATGTTCAAAGCAAACTCTTCTCCGATCCGCTGCAACGTTTCCACCAGACACAGCAAACACACCAATTGCTTCCTTCTCACCAGTCTGGTTTGCCGCCAAAAACAGATAAGGGATGTCTGTAGGTGTTGCGCTATGGGTGCTCGCAAGTCATATGTGTCTTCAAATCAAAACCATTATCCACAAACACTGGAATGTTTTGAAACTTGATAAATCTCTTAAACCATTTATTGATTCTGACTCAAAATTGTTTTTTTAGGAAAGCCGAAACACTTGCTATTTATTTATCTCCAAGTCTTTATTCACAAGACAAATATACCAACACATTTAATATTCCTAAAGGTTTTTTCAAATGTGGACATTGTACAGTAGTGTTTGTTCTTATGCGGCTCCTATTAAAACTCAAGCATATCAAAACATAATACATTTATTCAGTCATATCTAGGACACAAAAGGTTAGAACAGTCTGAGGACATCCCCTAATCACAATCATGCCTGCAAGATAAGTATAGCTAGCAACAGAACCAAATATCAAAATAAAGTATAATCTATACTCACAAAGACTCAAGCAGAAATACCCTCAAGTATCAGAATGGTTCCAGGTGAAAGAATAATTCACCCTTCCCCCCTATCTATGCTGGCTGGTGTGAATGCTATATTTATATAAATGACAAGACATCCCCTAACACTATACACAGCACCAATGTACTTTACTTATGTAAAAAATAGATATATAAAAGGGATAATTGTGCATGTCAGTGTCATAAGAGAGGGGATTTGGCCAGGGATTGAAGGGGTTACACCCCATTTGGCCACCCCCTACTCTCACCTGGGAAGCAAGGGGTTAACTGGACTGAGGTCCAGTAATGTGTTTTTTACCTTGCTTCAGTATCCAACTGTTTATTCCCCTGTATAAATGTAATATCTCATCCTGGTGTTTGAACTAACACATACACTAGGGTTGATGCGGGAGGGAAGGGGTAAATGTTAATTTAGTGATTATAGCTCTTTGTTCCCTTTTCCCGCCTTTTCGGGCTCCATTATGCAGCCTTCCATAGGTCGCCATTGAGACTCCATGCGTTCTAATGGCAGAAGTAGCGGTTTTGGACCTGTTTTCCAGCGACGACCAGCAGGTGGCGTCCGAGAGGAGGAGCGGTGGTTTCCCATTGTAAGTCAATGGGCTCATTGACTTCAATGGAGATTCCTCAACGCCGGCCTCGAGGAACAGGTTGGTAGCCATCCAAACCGCAGACCGCACAAGCGGATACAATGTCTTTGAAAAGAGTTTAATCACTTCGGTCAAGTTCAAAGACAATTGGCGTGGGAATCTTGGGTTCTAGGGCCCCTGGGAATAAAGTTCTTTTTGCCCCTAGCTCCTAGGAACCCCCACACAAGATCCACACCGGGTCCAGGAATGAGAGACCCCCGTAAGGAGTCGAGCGGAGAAGGAGGGTCACGCCATTAACTTCAATGGCGGAGCGGAGGTCCCATTGAATCTAATGGCGACGTGCGCCATGTATTTTCAGTGTCGGCGCCGGCCATTGATTCCAATGGGGAAAAGCCGTGTGGCGTAAAAAACGACTAAGGGGTTCATGCAGTAAGCAGCGGAAAGGCACTTCTCGCCACTTTCCTGGCAAAAATGCCTACCTTTATTCAGTAAGGGGCGAGAAAGTGGCGAGAATAAAAAAAACGCCAGTTTGGCTAGCGGGTTTTTTTTTCCGCCGGTGGCGAGGCGAAAAGGCACTTTCCACCTAAAATTGAAACATTTTCCGCCACGCTCAATTCTAGTAGTGGCGAGTAGCTAAGCGGAGCTATTCGCCACTCTAAAATGGCGTTTTTCTGGCGAATAAGCCACGCAAGAAAAAGATAGCTAGTTGATGGTGAGAGGCGGCGGATGGGCACTTAGAAAAATTTCTGGCCTTTTTCCTGGCTGGGATTGATGCCGGGGGTCTCCTGAGCTGATACCATTAATACCAGCACTGGAGCCCCCCGGCATGCATCTGAGGCAGGACAAATGCATTTAAAGGCCACTTCATTACCTTAGCGGCTAACCGCTAAGGCAATGAAGGGGTTAAACAGCCGTGCCAGGTTTATTGTGGGTAGCGGGGGTGGGTGAAGGGGGTATTTGGCCCTTGTTGTTTGTTTAGGGCTTGCAGGGGGGATGCGGGTGCACTTAAACCCTTCACGACCATCGCAGTTAATACCGCTACGGTCATGAAGGGGTTAAGGCCTCCCGCTACCCACCCGCAAGCCCTAAACAAACCACTGTTGGGGCTAATACCCCCTTCACCCACCCCCGCTACCCACAATAAAAAGAAAACACACTCAACAGCCCCACACTAACTAAAGAAATATATATATATATATATATACAACAATACCTATACTCCCCTAACATACAGTATAGTAATGGGCACAATGACTATTATCCACAAATGGATAATAGTGCATGTGTCCATTTAAAATACATACAGAACAATAAAGACATTAAATACATATAGCACTCACCCATGTCCGGCTGCCATGATGAAGGCCATTCTCATCTTCATCCTGCCCATGACCCATCCGCTTGTGCAAAACAGACACAAGAATAAAAACATCCAATGTAATGTCCCCGAACCCCTTAATCACAATAGTGTTTATTAACCGCTACAGTCATTAAGGGGTTAACCCACCATCACCCACATACCCTCCCCCACTACCTCCCCATCCCCTGAGGCCTAACCATCCTCACCCACTACCCACAAGGGAGTCCTACCACATACCCTTGGGGCCAATACCCCCTCCCCCCACCACATACAGTACAATAATGTGCAAAATAACTATTATCCACATAGGGATAATACATTATTTGGCCATTATGAAACACATTAAATACCATAGTAAAATAAAGAAAATGCTACTAACCTCTTCAGCAAGAAGGCCCCGTCGCCAGCATCATCCTTGTGGTCCGTTGCCAAAATAATAAATAGCCAATACATTTCAATGACATTCACATATCAATGAACCCCTTAATCACCTTATCGGGTACTAACCTCAAAGGTAATTAAGGGGTTAAGCCATCCTGGCAATGGCAACAACACTTATCCATAACATCCTCAATGAAATAAAATGCAATTTCCTAAACAAATCTAATGTAATCATTCAATC
Organism: Ascaphus truei; assembly: GCF_040206685.1. Classification (NCBI taxonomy): domain Eukaryota; kingdom Metazoa; phylum Chordata; class Amphibia; order Anura; family Ascaphidae; genus Ascaphus; species Ascaphus truei. The sequence continues at coordinate 367,615,043 of NC_134483.1, forward strand.
TAAAGCATCAAATGCCAATCCAAAGCCTCAAATGCCACTTAAAACATTGCATTTACATTGTATACATGCTGCATAAAATGTAAGCTACATGTAGACGCTGCAAATCAATGTTAACAATACAATATTTCAAATAAAATAGCATTACATCAAAATAAGTATATTATGTAATCCAATAAAGTCACCATCAATCAATTAACATACATGAATTACATCCCAAAACAATTAAAATAGCATCCATACCAATTACACAATTAACTATAGCAACCGTCACAGAGAACAAGTTACCATCATACAAAATAGGACACCAACAATTACAATATACTAAAGCAAGCCTCACCATTACCTAAAGTACAGCATAGAAGCCCAAAAATTACATCTATCTAATTATAAAATACATTTAGCACACATCTATGCATAGCAGCATAGGCAAAATCATTTACAATAGTGCAAATCAAGCTTTTACAACACTATCATTTCTTATCCTGTATGTATATATCTCTCTAGACATACATACATACATACATACAGTGGCAAGAAATGATGTACAAAAAAAAAACAACAAATGTAAAAAGCAACAAAAAACACAGTTACATTAAATACATTTCTTTAGTTCACTTACCATTACTTGACCCACTCACCGACTCCCATTGATCAGCTTGCTCACGAACCAATCCACGAACAGGAACCCATAAAATAAAAAAACATAAAATAATAAACATTAAAATAATAAAACACGACAAATCAAGGGGTCTTCTAGTTGTAATCCATCTTCATCTGTATTCTTCTATCTTCTTCCGGGGTCTTTTTCCCGTCTGCTGCCACGCCCTGGTCTTCTTTCTTCTCCGGAGGTCCTTCCTCCTCGGCATCTGGCTTCAAAATTAGACGACATCGGCTTTTAAAGGCTTATGACGTCACATTTTCGTCATGGTTCCCACGGTCCTGATTGGGCCGTGAAAACCATGTGTTTTGGCCGATAAAAAAAAAATGAAAGGCAATGAAAGCACAGCCAATCAGAATGGCTTTGCTTCAATTGCCTTTAAGATGACGTCATTAAAAGAAACATGGCCGGCCTCACATGGTACGGCAGCCAATCAGAGCGTTGCAAACTCCATCCCATCTCTGATTGGCTCTAGTAGACCATGTGACATGTGACAGAGACTTGGGGAAGAACGGATATGACGTCACATGGTACTAGAACCAATCAGAGTAGGGATAGACTTCTCACGCTCTGATTGGCTGCCGTACCATGTTGGAGCATGTTTTTGTTAACCCGGCAACATTTATTTGTATATTGGTTCATCATGTGTGTATATATAAATATATAAATATATATATATATTGTTTCTTTTATTTTTTCATGATGAAGCCACTGTACAAAGGAATGTGTGAAGGGTGGGTATGTGCTAAGTAAAGGTGAAGAAAACGGCGCTAACTCTATTAGTGTACACTTGTGTTATACAGTGAATTATAAGTAAAATCAATTGATTAATAGACAATAGTGACGTGATAAAATAACGTGCAAACAATATTATAAAGTTCAAACCCCCTGTTCAGACCCAGCTGGTGGGGACTGGTTCCACTAGTCCCACAAATCCTCATTCTCCAGTTGTAACCCAGGGGGAGCATGAAGGGAAATAGAACAAAAGACAAAAAACAATCTAAGTGCAGACAGTTTTGAAATTAGTGTATAAATTCTGTGTTCTGTCTTGGCTCATATGTGTTGCCTACTTACAAGATGTAAGTCAAAATCAAGCGGCTTTGACACACAATGGTCTCTGCTAGAAGGATTTCTCAACCAGGTAAGTGGATTCTCCAACTCTCAGCTCAGCAGCAATGTGTATGCAAAAGAAATGATAACCATAGTGCAGACCAATACAATAAAAAACTCGACTTTATGGGGTTAAAAATGAAGACTTACAATAAAAACAAGTGGTTTAAACAATCATTGTGATCAAGGAGAGAAAGTTGTTAACTTCAGGCTCACCCGCCTCCTCCGGTGTGACTCTGTGTGGATCACCACTCTCTGGGACTCTGCACCTCCAGCGGTGAACGCCGTCTTCCAGGCCTTTTCCCCTCGTGGGCTCCCTCTTAAGTGGGTTGTTCTGCTCCCATTCATAGGTGTTTGCAGGCACCGTATGGGTCTTAACTTGGAGCTCCCTCTCGGGTGGATGGTCCTGCCTTACTCGCTCCGATGCGTCACTTCCGCTCAGTCCCGATACGTCACTTCCCCAATAAACATGCTATTATGCGTTAACCCCTTCATTGCCTTATCGGCTATCCGCTATGGTAATGAAACAGCATTAATGTATTTTAATATTATTGTGCGGGAGCAGGGGGTCCCCTGAGCTGAACCGCATTGAATTGTGGCTCAGAGACCCCCTGCTTCCCGAGTTACAGGCCCCGGTTTGGGGCATCGGTTACAGTGTGGACGCCATATTTATTGCGGGCACGTAGCTTATGGGACGCTATAAACATGGCGGCGACACTGCCCACCCGATAACACATACCGGGGCCTGTAACTTGGGAAGCAAGGGGTCCCTGGTCCACAAAGCAATGCGGTTCAGCTCGGGGGACTCCCTGCTCACTGTACAGTATAAGGTAGCCTCTAGGGAGGAAAGTGGGGCACAGCCCAGGGACAAGCAACAGGAACCAGCACACCATAGGTTAAAAAACTCCTTTAATGGTCAACAAGGGGAGACACCACAAAAAAGAGGGACCAACCACCCACTCTGACTCGTTTCGGGCAAAGCCCTTTGTCAAAGAGTACACCCCAATTACAAAAAACACACACTTAAATACCCTAAAAGTCAATTACCTTACTTGACCGCATCTTCCGGTTTTGATGACGTCAGCGGGACTCGCCGAACATCTCCCGAGACTCCCTCACAAGCCAGAGGTCACGGAGACATCATACCATATTTATTGCGGGCATGTAGCATATGGGACGCTATTAACATGGCGGTGACACTGCCCACCCGATCACACATACCGGGACCTGTAACTCGAGAAGCAGGGGGTCCCTGGTCCACAAAGCAATGCGGTTCAGCTCGGGGGACTCCCTGCTCACTGTACAGTATTATTAAAAATATATTCATGCTGCTTCGCTACCATAGCAGATAGCCGCAAAGGTAAGGAACGAGTCTTTATTGATATGGGTGTTTTACACATGTAGATGTGCAGAGGGTCTCCAGAGCTGAACCGCTTTGATTTTAGGTCCGGGGACCTCCTGCTTCCCGAGATACAGGCCCCTTTATGAGGTGCCGGTATCCCTCTGCTTTGTTTACATTCGGCGGTCACGTGATCGGGACCTTAAAATGCAGAGGGATACCGGCACCTCATAAAGGGGTCTGTATCTCAGGAAGCAGGGGTTACCAGGACCTGAAACCAATGCGGTTTAGCTCCGGAGACCCCCTGCACATGTACATTATGAATAAAAATGGTTTAAAAAATAATTTTTAATGTGCTGATGTTTGCGCCGAGAGAGCAGCAGATCTCTCTCTGCTGCAAACACATCTCGGCAGAGGACGGCTTCTCGGCAGTTTCTCGCCAGGCAGCCGTCTCGCCACCGGTTACTAGCCATTTTATCAAATGGTGGTGGCGCATTCATTCGCCAGGGATTGGCCCTTACAGCATACAGCGAGTTTAACACGCCAAAAACATGGCTAATTGCTAAACTGGCTAATGCATTTTTTTGCTGCTTACTGCATGATGCCCTAAGTCTGAAATGATGAAAAATGTAAGTCCATATCTCCGGTTCTGGAATGACCAGAGGGATGGGATTTGGGTGGCATATAGCCAAGGTTCCGGCTTTAATGCATGACCCTTCCCAGCCCTCTCCGAACAACCAGACGGAGTATTGACGAATGTAAAGATTTGTGGTTTTTCCCATAGGCTTCAATGGCGGCGGTTACCCCATTGAAAGCCTATGTGGGGAACCCCATTGACTGCAATGGCGGAGTTGCTCCATTGAATCCCATGGCGGTGGAGCCCGTTGTTTTCAATGGGGAATGAGTGAAAAGCAGAGATCCATTTTTTAAAGGGAAGAATCCTGTATTTTAAAAATGTGTTATAGTATATTTATGTATCTCCGGTTCTGGAGGTCGCAGAGAGTCAAAATTTGGCCACTATATAGAGTCACTGTAGGCATAAAAAACTGGCAATTTTCGACCCACTAAGCCCAACAGAACGGAACTTATTAATATGTGAAGATATTAACGTGTATATGGTATTTTGGATCTGCTCTGAAAATGCAGACCCCATCTGCTATGCTAATAGGTCAGGAAGGGCAGCCGGATGGTTTAGCATATGCCCTCTGATCAAAGGTTAACTGCCCTGATTGTTTATACTAGGGTCAGGAACAAAGGAGCTGAGTGTTTTTTTAAGTGTCGTACTTCAGACTTACAAGGGAAGCCAAAATCTACTTCAAAGAGATTTTCCTAGCCAGCTCAGTGCCTAGGGTTAAGAGTAAGAGCTGAAATGTTATATAAGTCAGATTCACCCCTTACTCAATTGTCTTCATGTATTGTCGTGATGTGCACATCTGAACCTGAATTATGGAAGAAATGGCCCATCCTGTATACTGATGGCTTTCTTGTCCTAACCTTTAAGTAAGTGTCTATATTTTGTCTGTTATTTGTATAATCCTGTGTGTTCACCTTTTTCAAGGAATAAATTATATTTGATCATATCTAAGCCTCGTTCAGTTCAACCCAGTTATATTTTTGGTGTATTATTATAGCCTGTCACAAAGTTACCGTCACAGGCTTATAATAAAACTGGTGGCAGAGGTGGGATTGAACTAGACCTGTATTACAGGGTACTGCGGGACTCTGTAAAACAGCTGGAACTCGGATGAATTTTGAGTTCCAAAGGCTAAAGATATTGGACACACAGTGTACAACACATAACACAAGATATGGCACCTCCTCACTGTTCCCCTACTTGTGAGAAGCATTGCCTCCAGAACCAAAGTGCCGGCCATCCGTGTGACTGGAGCTGGGCACCGAGACCGGTGGAGTGCATCAAGTAGGCACGGGGACCAGCAGCCGGAAAGGCTGAGAGAGGTGGCGATCGGTGAGCTTGAAACCCGGCAGGCTGAGCAAAGATCCACAGCTGCAGCCGCTGTAACCACCAAACCGCCCAGAGAGCAGGGAATGGATCCAGTTCCGGTACAGCAGAGACTTGTGGAGGGAGCGGGTGATCGCGGAGACCTTGGGGGTCCTGCAGCCGGAGAGGTATCGGCCGTTGTTGTGGCCAGTCCATTTTCCCTGGAAGAGCTTTCACTGTTGTCTGCGTGGGGAGGGATGTGGTCCCAGGCGGAGCGGAACGAGCTCCAGAAGCTTGCGATGTCCCGACCCACTTACCCCCTCCCTGAGCCCGGTGCTCAAGCAACTCCGCCCTGGACTCAACAGCCTCTTGCGGGGGGTAGTCCACTGGCGGTGGAGAAGCTCCGGCAGAAGTGGGCGGTGTTACCACTGCCACAAAGCGGGCGACAATAAAGCCCAATGCCCGGACCGTGTGCGGCCAGGCGAAGAAGCCCCTCAGGGCCAGCGCTCACGAGCTGCGGAAGAGATGACCCAATTAGCGGCATCCTCTGATGGCTCCCACCCAGCCGGGGCGACAACCCTGTGCCCTGGAAAACCTGGCCAGGCTGCATCGGCAACAGCGGCGGAGAGCGGCGGCCATCCATCGGATCCCGGCGGCGAACCGGCAGTGAACCGGCGGCGGCGGAGAAGAAGCCACCATTCCGGCATCCTGCCGGCGGCAATTTTATTTGGGGGGAGGTTTGGGGAGGTAGGTGTTTCACATTGTTTGGTAGAGTCGGCGATTCCCAGCGATGACCGGAGCCCCACATTCCACGCCGGCGACCCTGCACCAAAGCTGGGTACTGTTGCAGCATCTACCCGGTGCTCACCCATAGCGGCGGCGGAAGAGCCGCGATTCTGGCAAAGTACCGGAGCCCTTTCTGAGTGGGGGGACGGACAGGGATTGCGGGAGGGGGTTATTTTACCTGGTTTGGCGGGAGCCGTGTTACTCCACAAAGACCTGGGACACTTGTCCTGCACTGTTTCACCTGTACCAAGCCCGGGCGCTGTTGCGGCAGCGGGGCATTGCTGCCTGGCCCAGATGATGCCGACAGCGGTGTGACAGGGTAAATAAAAGTCACCAGCTATATGCCTGGAAAACCTATGTCTAGTCTGCAGTGCAGCAGTGACTAGCTTAACTTCAGCTGGGAACCTCAGGACAATTAGTTGGATCCAAGCTGCCTAATCAAGGTGTGTTAAAACCCCAGGCTGTAGACACATGGCGGCTGGCTGTTGAGGAGAGAGGAGTAAGCTACTGAAGAGAAAAACAAATGACAGGCAGGGCACTAAGGGATAATGAACACTTTATTGTTAAAAAAAAAAGGAATAAGACAGTGGGCAAAAAAGCTCCACTGATGCAAGATAATAACAACAAAACGAAAGTAAAAAGTGTTAGAATAACTGGTTCATACACCAGTATGATCGGGGGATAGCACCGGGTCAACACTGAATCTCACTAGCACTACAGAAAGGATCTGGACCAGTCTGAGTACATACCCCGTTTGAAGCATGGAGACCCGCTCCCACCAACTGCAAAACTCCACAGGAACTGCCCCAAGTGACCTCTATGCGTTTCGCACGTAGTGCTTCGTCAGGAGTACACGTGATAGCGCTGTCCCTGGAGTTTATATAGAGAGCAGCAGCCAATGACTCTAACACTAATGAGGAAAGTTGATACTGATGTGATTCAAGTGAAATACAATGGAGTCTCCTATGGTGCATAAAATTAGTTAAAAACCAGATTCTAAATAAAAATGATACAATAACAGTAGCTGGGTCCCATGTATAACTCTAAAGTGACTTATTGCCTTTAAAAATGACTCACGGGACATTAACAAAAAACTATCATGTCCATATTAAATTAATGGTTAAAACATATATTTATACACATATTTTAAAATGTTTAAAAATATTTAAAAATAAATATTTATTTAAAATTCTTAAAACATCAAAAAAAGTCACATATAAAAACCCCAATTTTTCACCTAACGATTTATTCTTTAAGGAAGGGAACCAATTCTATATAATCATTAAGACCATGCGGAAATCTAGTTTGCATGGTATAAATTCAGAATTGCTCCCTTCTACTAAAACGTAAATCTCTGTTGCCTAAACGCTGATTAGAAAAAATGACTTCAATGCCCATAAAAGAAATGCCACTCGGGTCACACTGATGACTATCATGGAAATGCTTTAAAAGATGGGTTAAGGGCTTATGTTTGTCAATTAATTTTTGCACATTTTTAATGTTTCTCATATGTTCCATTACCCGGACTTTCATACACCGTTTCGTTTTACCAATGTACTGTAACCCACATTTGCACTGGAGTGCAAAAACCACATAGGTAGTGGAACAATTTATAAAATGATTGATTTTAAAACTCCATTTTGTAGTAAAAGAAACAACATCTTTTTTATTCAGCAAATTAGGGCATATCTTACATTTACTACATTTATAATTGCCCTTTAATTCCAAATAGGATCTCAATGTGCCCTCATGACTCAAAATAGACTTTAGTTGACTGGGACCTATTATTCCTTTTAGGTTTTGAGCTTTTTTGTATACAATCTTTGGTTTTGACGACATTTGGGCACCCAACACTGGGTCCAAGGATAGAACCCCCCAGTGCTTAGCAATAGCCGATTGTATGGCCCTGTGCTTATCATTAAATTGGGTAATAAACACTGGGAATTTTTCACTTTGTATTGGACCACCATGTCTGGCTCCCTCTATTATAGGTGTAAGCTCAGTCACAGCCTGTAATTTCTGATTATCAACATCCTTTCTGAAGTTAAATCTCTTAGTTCTTTTTTTCTTATTGTTTAATAAGTTAGTTCTTTTGACGAGATTAACTTTATCAATAGCACAGTCTATCAGATGTTTGTCAAAACCTTTCTGTATGAATCTTTCCTTCAGAAAGAGTACCTGAACTTGAAATTGCTCATCATTAGTGCAATTTCTCTTTAGACGCGCAAATTGGTTGAAAGGTATTTTCACAATCCAGGGTTTAAAAAGGCAACTGGAAGGATGGATATAGGAATTTACATTAGTGTCCTTGAAATAGGTTTTCGTACAGATTTGCTCTGATTCGATGGAAATTTCAAGATCCAAATAATGCACTGATGTATCACTGTTTTCCCCACTAAAATAGAGGTTAAACATGTTAATATTTAACTATGCAATGAACTCAAGAAGAGAGGTTGCGCGTCTAAAGAGAAATTGCACTAATGATGAGCAATTTCAAGTTCAGGTACTCTTTCTGAAGGAAAGATTCATACAGAAAGGTTTTGACAAACATCTGATAGACTGTGCTATTGATAAAGCTAATCTCGTCAAAAGAACTAACTTATTAAAAAGTAAGAAAAAAAGAACTAAGAGATTTAACTTCAGAAAGGATGTTGATAATCAGAATTTACAGGCTGTGACTGAGCTTACACCTATAATAGAGGGAGCCAGACATGGTGGTCCAATACGAAGTGAAAAATTCCCAGTGTTTATTACCCAATTTAATGATAAGCACAGGGCCATACAATTGGCTATTGCTAAGCACTGGAGGGTTCTATCCTTGGATCCAGTGATGGGTGCCCAAATGTCATCAAAATCAAAGATTGTATACAAAAAAGCTTAAAACCTAAAAGAAATAATAGGTCCCAGTCAACTAAAGTCTATTTCGAGTCATGAGGGCACATTGAGATCATATTTGGAATTAAAGGGCAATTATAAATGTAGTAAATGTAAGATATGCCCTAATTTGCTGAATAAAAAAGATGTTGTTTCTTTTACTACAAAACGGAGTTTTAAAATCAATCATTTTATAAATTGTTCCACTACCTATGTGGTTTATGCACTCCAGTGCAAATGTGGGTTACAGTACATTGGTAAAACAAAACGGTGTATGAAAGTCCAGGTAATGGAACATATGAGAAACATTAAAAATGTGCAAAAATTAATTGACAAACATATGCCCTTAACCCATTTTTTAAAGCATTTCCATGATAGTCATCAGTGTGACCCGAGTGGCATTTCTTTTATGGGCATTGAAGTCATTATTGCTAATCAGCGTTTAGGCAACAGAGATTTACGTTTAAGTAGAAGGGAGCAATTCTGGATTTATACCATGCAAACTAGATTTCCGCATGGTCTTAATGATTATATAGAATTGGTTCCCTTCCTTAAAGAATAAATCGTTAGGTGAAAAATTGGAGTTTTTATATGTGACTTTTTTTGATGTTTTAAGAATTTTAAATAAATATGTATTTTTTAATATTTTTAAACATTTTAAAATATGTGTATAAATATATGTTTTAACCATTAATTGAATATGGACATGATAGTTTTTGGTTAATGTCCCGTGATTCATTTTTAAAGGCAATAAGTCACTTTAGAGTTATACATGGGACCCAGCTACTGTTATTGTATCATTTTAATTTAGAATCTGGTTTTTAACTAATTTTATGCACCATAGGAGACTCCATTGTATTTCACTTGAATCACATCAGTTTCAACTTTCCTCATTAGTGTTAGAGTCATTGGCTGCTGCTCTCTATATAAACTCCAGGGACAGCGCTATCACGTGTACTCCTGACGAAGCACTACGTGCGAAACGCATAGAGGTCACGTGGGGCAGTTCCTGTGGAGTTTTGCAGTCGGTGGGAGCGGGTCTCCATGCTTCAAACGGGGTATGTACTCAGACTGGTCCGGATCCTTTCTGTAGTGCTAGTGAGATTCAGTGTTGACCCGGTGCTATCCCCCGATCATACAGGTGTATGAACCAGTTATTCTAAAACTTTTTACTTTCGTTTTGTTGTTATTATCTTGCATCAGTGGAGCTTGTTTGCCCACTGTCTTATTCCTTTTTTTTTTTACAATAAAGTGTTCATTATCCCTTAGTGCGCCTGCCTGTCATTTGTTTTTCTTGTCTGTGAGCCCCCCTTGTGGGAGCTCACTTTTATAGTGGATGTGTCGAACACCCTCAGACTAACGGCTGCAAGAGGGACTTTTGCAGTGACATCCTTAGCGCGGAACAACATATCTACCTTAAGCTACTGAAGAGATTACTGAAACAAGGTCTGTTATCAAAGTACATCAATTATGAACTGTCTGTCTCCTGCATAGAAAAGGGTAGCTGCCTGATTTTTACACTGTCTGCTAAAGAGAAACTGTTTTGTTTTGTCTGCTGAAGAAAAAGCCAGTTTTCTTTTTGTTTGCTGATGAAAAGCTATTTTTGTTTTTGTGTGCTGTATATCTTTTAAGGCTAAATAAATAAGCCTTGTCAAGAAACCCGCGTGTGTAGTTGCATGTACCCTGCAACATATGGTGTTCAGAAGTCCTGGGATTTTATCAAAAGGCTCCTGCAGTTAAAGGGGAACACACACACACACACACACAAGAATGGAAGAAATGTTGAAAGCGTTTCTGTGCGAGCAGACCAGACAGCAGGGACAGTTAATGCAGGGGCAGGCCAGGCTGCAAGCGGAGAGAGATGAAAGACTACAGGCAGCACAAGATGAGCGGATTACCAAGCTGCTGACCCATTTCCAAGGGTCTGCCAGTCCAGAACTTGCAAACAGACCCCCAATACTCCTGAGGAAAATGGTGCCGAACGAGGATCCAGAGGCTTTTTTACTGACATTTGAAAGAGTTGCCGAAGCTCAGGGCTGGGCTACAGATCGCTAGGCAACTGCTTTGGCCCCGCTCCTCATAGGAGAAGCCCAGGCCTCATATCAGGGTCTCCCAGCAGATCAGGCAATGGACTACCGACAAGTAAAAGCCGCCATACTGGATCGCTTAGGTCTGACCCCAGAGACCTACCGGCAGCAGTTCCGGAACATGAAGTACACCACTAAGATGAGACCCCGGGTCCTCGCTCAGCGATTATTGGACTTGTGTACGTGCTGAATACAACCCGAGGAGTGCACTAAAGAGGCAATTCTGGAGCAGGTGGTTTTGGAACAATTTCTACAAATAATACCCCCTTCCGCATGCTCGTGGGTAAAATGCCACGCTGCTGAAACCCTAGCTTTGGCGGTCCGACTCGTGGAGAACTTCCTTGGGGCTGAGCAGCAGGTGAGTGTCCTTGATCCGACTCCACCGGCACTTGCGGACGCCCAAAGAGGGAGGTCGGATCAATGGGGAACCTACGGCCCGTCCATATGCAACCGCCAAGTCCAACGGAAGAAGTTGTCGTTCCAGCAAGGATGGAGTCCAAATGCTGGTCCCAGTCGAGACCCTCATCTCCTTCCGGATGTCGGCTCGTCACAAAATGAGAGGAACTTCTGATGCCTGGTCTCCAGGCCTGGTCTCCAGTAACCGGTCCAGCAGAGCGCTATCCACAGCCCCCTCCTGCGAGGGAACCCTCTCCATGTTCCGCCTGCGGAGAACAAGGCCACCGGTATGTGGACTGTCCACAGATGGATTGTTCATTCAGCAGAACCGTCTCCTCGGCCTTCACTGGGGAAAATTACAAGCCCTGGCTACTTCCAGCCCTGATTGGGGGAAAAACCGTCCAGGCCCTTGTAGATTCGGGCTCTGGGAAAACTCTGATCCTCCAGGAACTGTTACCGCCTAACGTGTGTTCTTTTGACTCCCCATGGAGCATAGAATGTATGCACGGCGATCTAAAATGCTATCCGACGGCCAAAATCCGGCTACAGGTAAAAGGCCAGGAGGCTTACCTCGAAGTAGGAGTCGCTCCTTTGCTCCCTGCCCCCGTTGTGCTCGGTCGGGACTGGCCTTTCTTTTCGGACATAATGGCCCCAGTCTTTCACGAGGAGTCTCCTTCTAGGGCTCAGGAGAACCCTGGCAAACTGTTCCCTTCTCGGCAGACCTTTTTCCCAGTAGACACCGGGTTCAAAAGACTCAGAAGTAAAGACGCTCGGACAAACAGGACTGGTTGCAGAAATCTGGGTCTCAAGTTGACCATTCTAGTAGTCAGAGGTCACAAATGATGGCTGGGGATGGCCAGAGGGAGAGGGATATGGGCCCTGGAGATTTACCAGACCTGTACCTCCCTGACTTTCGCCAGAAGCAAAGGGAAGACCCAGTCCTTGCTAGACAGTATGACAAGGTGGTGAAAATTGATGAGCAGATTGTAGATGCACAGGGGGTGATAGTGTTCCCCCATTTTGAGCTATCAAATGATATCCTATATAGGGTGAATAGGCAGACACAAACAGGGGAGGTCACCAGACAGATATTGGTTCTCAAGGCGTTTGTTAAATCTATGTTCACTCTAGCCCATACTGTCCCTTGGGGTGGTCACCTGGGCAGGGATAAAACATTGGACCGTATTTCATCCCGATTCTATTGGCCAGGGATGCATAGTGATATTGCTAAGCTATGTGCGGCATGTCCGGAGTGCCAGCTAACTAGTCCAAAAGGACAAAAAAACAGCCCCTTTGGTTCCTCTACCCTTGGTGTCAGTTCCCTTTGAGAGGATTGGGGTAGACTTGGTAGGACCTCTGGAATCTTCTGCGACAGGACACAGGTTTATCCTTGTAACAGTTGATTATGCAACAAGATATCCTGAGGCGTTCCCCCTGAGAACAGCAACGGCGAAGCAAGTAGCCAACAAGTTGTTGGAACTATTCTCTCGGGTTGGACTTCCCCAGGTTATGTTGACAGACCAAGGTACAAATTTCATGGCTAAACTGATGCAGGATGTCTTAAAGTTACTAGAGGTCAAGTCTGTTCGGACATCGGTTTACCATCCACAGACTGACGGATTGGTGGAAAGATTTAACCGAACTCTAAAAGGGATGCTGAGGAAATTTGTAGATTCAGAGAAGAGAGCCTGGGATGAACTTCTCCCTTTTCTGCTGTTTGCAGTGCGGGAAGTTCCCCAGGCCTCCACGGGATTCTCTCCATTTGAATTGCTCTATGGCCGCCAACCCTGGGGTATCCTAGACCTCCTAATGGAGTCCTGGGAGGAACAGCGGTCCCCTTCTAAGAATACCCTGCAATATGTACTAGACCTTATATGTACTAGACCTTAGGAAGCGCCTAGATGTGGTCGGCCATTTTGCCAGGGAGAATCTTAGATCAGCCCAGGACAGTCAGGAGAGACATTACAATCAGAATGCTCGCATGAGAGTGTTTCACCCAGGAGACCAGGTGATGTTATTGTTACCCAGTTGCGAGAGTAAACTCCTGGCCAAATGGCAGGGCCCATTCGAAGTACTCCGACGTACGGGTGATGTGGATTACGAGATCGCTCAACCAGGGTCCAGGAAGGGTAAACAAATTTACCATGTGAACTTGCTGAAACCCTGGAAGATGCAGCAGTCTCTATTCATCCACCCGGTGGAGGAGGAAACGGACTTGGGTCCTCAGCCTCCACGGGAGAACATAGTGAGTGACAATAAAATCCCAATGGGTAAACAGTTGTCCTCTGAACAAAAAGGGGACTTGTTAGCAATAATTACACAATTCCATGATGTTTTTTCTGACTTACCAGCACAAACTAACTTAATTTCCCATGCAATCGAGAGAGCACCTGGGGTAAAAGTACGTTCCCGTCCTTATAGGTTGCCTGAAAGTCGGAGGGCTCTGGTAAAGAAGGAGGTACAAGAAATGTTACACTTAGGAGTGATTGAGGAATCATGCAGTGAGTGGTGTAGTCCACTAATTATGGTCCCTAAACCCGATGGGAAGGTAAGATTTTGTGTGGACCTCCGAAAGGTCAATGCTTTATCCAAGTTTGATGCATATCCGATGCTAAGGGTGGATGAATTAATTGACGCCCTTGGTAACGCGGAATATATATCCACGCTGGACTTGACAAAAGGATACTGGCAAATACCCTTAGAGGAAAAGTCCAAATGCAAAACAGCCTTTTCCACTCCCATGGGTTTATACCAGTTTGTGACAATGCCATTTGGACTGCATGAAGCCCCAGCCACATTTCAGAGACTCATGGAAAAGGTACTGAGGCACCATAGGAATTATGCCGCAGCCTACCTAGATGACATTGTCATTTATAGTAAACACTGGCGGGCCCATCTAAATAGTCTGAAAGTGGTCCTCAAATCTTTAAGAGAGGCAGGGCTCACAGCCAACCCTAAGAAATGTGCCCTGGGAAGGCGTAAACTAAATACTTAGGGTATGCAGTGCGAGGTGGAAAAGTAAGGCCACTAGCCGACAAGGTAGTTGCCCTGAAAGAAGTTCCGACCCCCCAAACAAAAACGCAGGTACGCTCTCTGCTGGGTTTAGCAGGGTACAACCGGCAGTTCATCCCCAACTATTTGGAAGTGGCAGCCCCTTTAACGGACCTCACAAAAAAGTGTGCCCCTATACAAGTGGTATGGTCAAGGGATTGTCAGAGAGCCTTTGAGGACATAAAAAGGTGTCTATCAGAGGGTCCCATCCTTAGAAGCCCGGACTTCAACAGCCCTTTTATAGTGCAAACAGATGCATCAGCGATAGGGCTAGGGGCAGTATTGTCACAACAGTTTGAGGGAGTTGAACACCCTATCCTTTTCCTGAGTAGGAAATTGCTCCCGAGGGAAAAAAACTTCTCAGTGATTGACAAAGAGTGCCTCCCAGTAAAGTTGGCAATCGAGGCTTTGAAGCATTACCTGGCAGGAGTCCATTTTACTTTGGTGACGGATCATGCTCCACTGAAGTGGTTAAATAGTATAAAGGATTCCAATGCTAGATTGACTAGGTGGTATATGGCCCTACAAACCTTCTCATTTGAGATTCAGCACAGGCCGGGAAAAGAGAACGCAAATGCTGGCTTCTTTTCTAGAGAAGGGGTGGATGGTCAGGCTTCAGCTGTGCGTAGCCCCAGCCACACACTAACAGGGGAGGAATGTGACAGGGTAAATAAAAGCCACCAGCTATATGCCTGGAAAACCTATGTCTAGTCTGCAGTACAGCAGTGACTAGGTTAACTTCAGCTTGGAACCTCAGGACAATTAGTTGGATCCCAGCTGCCTAATCAAGGTGTGTTAAAACCCCAGGCTGTAGACACATGGGGGATGGCTGTTGAGGAGAGAGGAGTAAGCTACTGAAGTGATTACTGAAACAAGGTCTGTTATCAAAGTACATGAATTATGAACTGTCTGTCTCCTGCATAGAAAAGGGTAGCTGCCTGATTTTTACACTGTCTGCTAAAGAGAAATTGTTTTGTTTTGTCTGCTGAAGAAAAAGCCAGTTTTCTTTTTGTTTGCTGATGAAAAGCTATTTTTGTTTTTGTGTGCTGTATATCTTTTAAGGCTAAATAAATAAGCCTTGTCAAGAAACCCGCGTGTGTAGTTGCATATACCCTGCAACAAGCGACCACTCCAGTCCCCCTGCAATCGGGACCAACGAGGGCGGCGGTCTCTGTGGGGACCAGCGAGGTAAGCCAGACCAAGTCGCAGTCTGACCCTGACTTATTTTTTCCTATGACTGTACCCTGTTGTTTCACTGTAGGGGTGACCGGGGGGTGGCAGAAGATAGGGGTACCAGGGGAGGGGAAGATAGGGCAGCTTGTTGGGCAGCTAGGCTTTCCCATTACCCTGGCGGAGCAGCAAGGGGACTTTCAGTTAAGAGCCCCACTGTTGCAGCCTTGCTATTGGCGGGAGGTATCAGGAGTTGTGGCAAAGTTAGACCACCTCAGGGTTACCTACCAGCCAGGAGCTAAGGTAGGTGCATCTGCACCAGCAACCCTGAGCTCACCTCCAGTAATGGGGGCACAGCTTCAGAGAGAGGGGCTAGCCCCGTTAGCACCCAGCTCTAGGGTAGGATTGCCTGGGAGAGGGTTGGTGGGCCAGTGGGTACCAGGGAGGGAAGGCAGCAAGTGAGCCATCCAGATTTCCACATTTCCCTGGCAGAGCCTCAGGGGTCTCTCGGTTGAGAGCCAAACTGTTGTTGCCTGGCTATGGGCTGGAGGTATCAGGGGCAGTGGCACAGTTAGCCCACCCCCAGATTATCTGCCAGCCAGGAGCCAAGGTAGGTGCTTCTGCACCGGCAACCCTGAACTTACCTCCGGTAATGGGAGGGCAGTGTCAGGTTGACGGCCTCACTCAGGTGTCCCTAGGATCCAGGTTAGGATTAGCTAGGGAGAAGTGGAGTGAGGGAAGGCTGCAGGTAGGTAGCCAGCATCAGATCTCAGTGGGAGAAGAAGGGCTAGTAGTAGCCGGGGAGGGAAAGCAGCAGGTATGGCAGCTAGAATTCCCCATTACCCTGGAAGAACCTCAGGGGGTTCCTCAGATCAGCAACCCCCTGTTGCAGCCTGGCTATGGGCTGGGAGTATCATGGACAGTGGCAAGCTTGTGCCACCCCAGGGATTCCTGCCAGCCAAGAGCTAAGGCGGTTGCATCTGGAGATGTGCCCCTGAGCTCATCCCTGCTAAGGGGGAGACAAGGTCAGGGAGGTAGGTGCACTCAGGTAGTTCCAGTGTCTGGGTTAGGATTGCCCAGGGGGGAGAGGCGTGCAGGTGGGCTGCAGGGAGGTAAGCAGCAGGAGTCATCAGCAGGGGCTGAGGTGCTGGGCCTAGGGGAGGCTAGGCAGGGAGTCACTGTGGAGCAGGGGGAGATAGGAGGTCAGTGGGGTGTCAGGCAGCTGGCAGAAGCTAAGGATGGGCAAGGTAGGCAGGAGGTCCCTTGTTCTGACTGGCCAGAAGTGACCCCCTGACAGATTCCCCAGGGTTCCCAGAGGAGGGGCTGTGGGTAGATATGCAGCCAGGGAGGAGAGTCAAGTGTATAGCGGAGCAGCTACAGGTGGGCACAGGGCCAGGGCAGGCAGGGTTCCTACAGGATAGTGACATAGCTCTTTCCCAGACTTGGTTGACAGGAAGGCGACGGTCTGTGCTTAATAGCTGGTCTCACACTGGTGCAGAGACATGCCAGTCTCTGGGCAGTATGCAGCCTGGCCTGCAGAGGTGCCCCTTCACAATGGACTTGGTTCACCAGGCACTGGGTGGGGGGCAGAGGGAGGCAAAGGAGAATGCCCGGCGGCCACGGTGGAGCCCTGCTCAGCAGGATCTGGACTTCACTGTCCACTGTGGCCAGGACAATGTACTGGACAATGCTGGAGGACAATTTTGCCAGGCCAATCCCTCAAGACTTATTAAGTGCTCCAAGGATGCCAGTGGTGTCCCAGTGCCAGGAGAGGCAGCTGGGTCACAAGGCACCCATTGAGCAGGGGAGGTGTCATAAGAGAGGGGATTTGGCCCGGGATTAAAGGGGTTACACCCCATTTGGCCACCCCCTACTCTCACCTGGGAAGCAAGGGGTTAACTGGACTGAGGTCCAGTAATGTGTTTTTTTTACCTTGCTTCAGTATTCAACTGTTTATTCCCCTATATAAATGTAATGTCTCATCCTGGTGTTTGAACTCACACATACACTAGGGTTGATGCAGGAGGGAAGGGGTAAATGTTTAATCACTTCGGTCAAGTTCAAAGACAATTGGCGTGGGAATCTTTGGTTCTAGGGCCCCTGGGAATAAAGTTCTTTTTGCCCCTAGCTCCTAGGAACCCCCACACACGATCCACACCGGGTCCAGGAATGAGAGACCCCCATAAGGGGTCGAGCAGAGAAGGAGGGTCGCGCCATTGACTTCAATGGCGGAGCAGAGGTCCCAGTGAATCTAATGGCGGCGTGCGCCATGCATTGTCTATGGCGGCACCGGCCATTGATTCCAATGGGGAAAAGCCGCATGGCGTAAAAACGACTAAGTGTGAAATGATGAAAAATGTAAGTCCATATCTCCAGTTCTGGAATGACCAGAGGGATGGTATTTGGGTGGCATGTAGCCAAGGTTCTGGCTTTAATGCATGACCCTTCCCAGCCCTCTCCGAATAACCAGACGGCGTATGGACGAATGTAAAGATTTGTGGTTTTTCCCATAGGCTTCAATGGCGGCGGTTACCCCATTGAAAGCCTATGGCGGGGAACCCCATTGACTGCAACGGCGGAGTTGCTCCATTGAAGCCCATGGCGGCGGAGCCCGTTGTTTTCAATGGGGAACGAGGGAAAAGCAGAGATTCATTTTTTAAAGGGAAGAATCCTGTATTTTAAAAATGTTATAGTGCATTTATGTATCTCCGGTTCTGGAGGTCGCAGAGAGTCGAAATTTGGCCACTATGTAGAGTCACTATAGGCATAAAAAACTGGCAATTTTCAACCCACTAAGCCCAACAGAATGGAACTTATTAATATGTGAAGATATTAACGTGTATATGGTATTTTGGATCTGCTCTGAAAATGCAGACCCCATCTGCTATGCTAATAGATCAGGAAGGGCAGCCGGATGGTTTAGCATACGCCCTCTGATCAAAGGTTAACTGCCCTGATTGTTTATACTAGGGTCAGGAACAAAGGAGCTGAGTGTTTTTTAAGTGTCGTACTTCAGACTTACAAGGGAAGCCAAAATCTACTTCAAAGAGATTTTCCTAGCCAGCTCGGCGCCTAGGGTTAAGAGTAAGAGCTGAAATGGTATATAAATCAGATTCAGCCCTTACTCAATTGTCTTCATGTATTGTCGTGATGTTCACATCTGAACCTGAATTATGGAAGAAATGGCCCATCCTGTATCCTGATGGCTTTCTTGTCCTAACCTTTACGTAAGTGTCTATATTTTGTCTGTTATTTGTATAATCTGTGTGTTCTCCTTTTTCAAGGAATAAATTATATTTTATCATATCTAAGCCTCGTTCAGTTCAACCCAGTTATATTTTTGGTGTATTATTATAGCCTGTCACAAAGTTACCATCACAGTCAATAAGGAACAAAAGCAGTGGATTGCATCCAAAAGATAATAAGGCAGGAAAATGGAGAAGAGACAGCAGTCCAGGAATGAATACTTGTGGACTCTGAGCCCTGTGAACAGTTAAGGATTCTACCACAAAGCAGTCCGTGGATGTCCACCCACTGTACACAGATTAAATATGTACTCAGATGTATCATGGAGGAAAAGAAACCTAGTATACAAGCATTCCGTCACAACTGAATGTATAATGAATGTGTTAAAATACTTTATTATTAACCAATGAATAAAAAAGGGGGTTTAAAATGAAATGTGTGTCAAACAGCACGTGACTGTCATTGGTAACGTAACTCTGGGTAGTTAGGTTGATTTTACATATGGAGATCCTTGATTGATATTCAGGATCTTGTGCTATTAGTATAGCTGCCTATATATATAGGAATGGGGCCGTAGTGGGACCACTGTGTAGATAAAGTCTTGTACCAGTAAAATATATCAGAGCGTATAAATTGTAAATGCGCTGTAATCTTAGACTTATGGTACATATGTTAATGATCCTTGGCAAGGGTAGCGAACATAGATCCAATCTATGTGAATACCTATAGTAAATGGTCCTATTGAAATCAGAGGTAACCTTTTGTTGACTGCTTTGCAAGATGTGAGGTTATGAGGATACCACTAGAGAGAAACACTTGGAATTGTTTCTCCCCTTACACCAATAAGCCTAGAGGATAATATATAGTGCACAATAAGGTAAATACTGTAACCCTCACAGTCGGGTAATCATATATAAGGTGACAACCTGATATGTATTAGTATATACTCCGGCTAATGTAAGGTAAATACAGGGGATAGTAGTACATCCCCCAGAGGTTATACACAACTTTTCTCCAATACAGGAGATACTTAGTATATAGTGTGAACCCTCATAGCCCTTGCACAGGGAGTGTTTAGGGCAAACAGGTGCAGTATAGATGTGGTGAGATTTGCATCCATAAATAATACTTCTGGCATAGGTGGAGCACTAGAGAGAACCTTCACAGATGGTTAGTGTTGTACCAGTGAACCATAAGCAAAGCGCGATTAGCATTGATAATACATGAGCATAATAGAGGTCATAGTGTCAGCTTCATGATATAGGTGCTGTTAACATAGACCCTAGTAAAGCAAGGGCTAAGAACCGGCTGGTTCCTGCAGCAGAGTGGTGGGTGTCGTGCGTGGCGGTATGTGTAAACCCGCAGTCCACGAACACCCCCCGTTTATTAAAACGCTTTGGTAATCATAGATGTCAACCTTGGTAGAGTATAAAGATACTTGCATTATCTAGTTAGATACGACCACTGTGTTGCATCTATATACCAGGTTCTAGTCAGTGGCTTAGATGAAGCGCAGGATGGTCTCTGCAGAGGAAAACTTTTTCAAAAAAAGCTGGTATGCAACAGCTGATACAGCAGGCTTCCCGTGTCGGTGAGAAAAGCCGTGCGGCGGGTAACTAAGGATCCGTCACCCCTGTGAGCCCCTACACCAGGATATATGAGAATGCAGGTAAGTATATAGTCACCTACAAGTATAGGAGTTGCACAGCCAAAGCATTTATTGCGAGCCTGAGCGGTGATTCCGGGTAATTAGTTGTCCAATAAAGGCAACCACAGGTAATTCATATACCCACTTTTGGCTAAATGCCCATTAGCTATCAAAGAGGCTGTCAATAATGCTTCTTGAGATAGCTGTAGTAACTAATGGACGTGAATCATACATGAGACATAGGTGCCGTATGGTAAGGTCTAACTAGATCCAGACTCTCCTACACCTCCACTCAGCAGTAAAAAGTAATATGACCCTTACGTTCCCTAAAGAAGCGTTCACACGTGAAACGCGCGGGTCGGCCACACTCTCTTACACACATGCTGGAAGCTTTCCATTTTGAAAGTAGCAATTTAGCGACACTGTTGCTGCTACAAATATTTCAGCTCCCTCTGTGTATTGATACAGTGATTCTGCGGGTTATACTTTACACCGCAGGATGCTCCTGCCCTATGGGGCTGTACTCCAAGCCCATTGTTTAGTTAGGCATGCCCTCGAACATATCAACGCTGATATATCAATGATCAGCGCTGATATAGGGGACTATGCGTTGTCAGTTCTCTATTTATGTGTTCTACCGTATTTAAGTTATCAGATTAAATCTCACCACATCTATACTGCACCTGTTTGCCCTAAACACTCCCTGTGCAAGGGCTATGAGGGTTCACACTATATACTAAGTATCTCCTGTATTGGAGAACAGTTGTGTATAACCTCTGGGGGATGTACTACTATCACCTGTCTTTACCTTACATTAGCCGGAGTATATACTAGTACATATCAGGTTGTCACCTTATATATGATTACCCAACTGTGAGGGTTACAGAATTTACCTTATTGTGCACAATATATTATCCTCTAGGCTTATTAGTGTAAGGGGAGAAACAATTCCAAGTGTTTCTCTCTAGTGGTATCCGCATAACCTCACATCTTGCAAAGCAGTCAACAAAGGTTACCTCTGATTTCAATAGGACCATTTACTATAGGTAGTCACATAGATTGGATCTATCTTCGCTACCCTTGCCAAGGATCATTAACATATGTACCATAAGTCTAAGATTACAGTGCATTTACAATTTATACGCTCTAATATATTTTACTGGTACAAGACTTTATCTACACATTGGTCCCACTACGGCCCCATTCATATATGTATAGACAGCTATACTTATAGCACAAGATCCTGAACATCAATCAAGGATCTCCATATGTAAAATCAACCTAACTACCCAGAGTTACGTTACCAATGACAGTCACGTGCTGTTTGACACACATTTCATTTTAAACCCCCTTTTTTATTCATTGGTTAATAATAAAGTATTTTAACACATTCATTATACATTCAGTTGTGACGGAATGCTTGTATACTAAGTTTCTTTTCCTCCATGATACATTCTTGTTCCTACCTAGTCAGCACCTCACATTGGTTAATTGATCAGCTGTGCAGGTGTTCTCTTACATGTAGCCTAAATATGTACTTATCCAGATCCTGTGTAGAGGTGATCCGTGATTAATCTGTCATCTGGCTGTAGCAGCATAAACATCCCCCAGGTCCTAGAGGTAAACCAAACACTGATGAAGCACAGTAAATTTTCTCTCTTCCATAGTGCACAACAGCAGCATGCAGCAGTGGGGGATTAGTTGCATGCAAGTCCCCAAATGACTTTAATCTTCACTTTACATATACTTTTAGTTATCATCACATACATTATCTAGATTTATATTTATACGTTGATAATTCACTGAATATCCATACGCAGTGGTTGACAAATCACCAAAAAATCTACTCGCCACACAAAAAAATCTACTCGCCACCTAGTACCAAACGTGTGCTGCTTGGGCCAATATTTACTCGCCCGGGGGTTAAATCCACTCGCCCGGGGCGAGCAAATGTATAGGTTTGTCGAACACTGTCCATACGGATATATAACGCAAACCTAATTCACGGAATGCTTTCTTACGAGCGAACAGCTGTCCCCCCCAAAACCCTGATTAGGGTTATACCAAAAGGGCAACTTATAACTTCCTACAGCAATCAAGGTGAACAGATTAAACAGCTATTAAGGAAACATTGGTCCATTCTTTCCTTGGATCCTGTCCTTAAATCTATTGTCTCCATGGGCCCAAAGGTGTTCTTCAAAAAGGCCAGGACAGTAGCTAGTTCCCTTTCACCGAGTCTATTCAGATCGGTCCCTATGGATAGACCTGCCCTCCCTAAAGGATCATTTATATGTAACAAATTTAAAATTTGTAACAAAATGGATCATTCTAATACATTCACTTCCACCATAACAAGAATAACACACAAAGTATTGACATTCATTAATTGTAACTCATCCTTTGTTGTTGTGAGGAATCGCCATCCTGGCGGCCGTATACAGTCTACTCACCTTAAAGACCCTCCCGCGACGGACACCCAGGATGCGCAAACTTGTGGCCCTGTTACCCGCGCACGTGCGTGGATCTTGTGCAGTCTAACTCTCCGCCTGTGGGTTATGACTCTGCCCCCCGCTCCAGGTGCGCTCGTCGAGCTTCCCCGCTGACGTGCGTTCCAAGCCCGCCCCCACTCTAATGACGGACAGGACTGGCGTGGGAGTGATGCGTGTTCAAGGCTCCGCCCCATGACCTCCGTGAAGCGCACGGGTCAGCGCGCGATCGGTCCCGCCTCCATTCCTGATCAGGCGGCATCATATGGCACACCTGTGTGCACCAGCAGCCTATTGGATTTCA